>NC_043982.1:46917148-47107148 GCF_902150065.1 Myripristis murdjan | reverse complement strand
TAGCAGCAGTACAGGTAACAGCAGTACAGGTAACAGCAGTACAGGTAGCAGCAGCACAGGTAACAGTACAGGTAACAGCAGTACAGGTAACAGCAGTACAGGTAACAGCAGGACAGGTAACAGCAGTACAGGTAACAGCAGCAGTACAGGTAACAGCAGCAGTACAGGTAACAGTACGGGTAACAGCAGTACAGGTAACAGCAGTACAGGTAACAGCAGTCCAGGTAACAGTACAGGTAGCAGCAGTACAGATAGCAGCAGTACAGGTAGCAGCAGTACAGGTAACAGCAGTACGGGTAACAGCAGTCCAGGTAACAGTACAGGTAGCAGCAGTTCAGGTAGCAGCAGTACAGGTAGCAGCAGTACAGGTAACAGCAGTACAGGTAGCAGCAGTACAGGTAGCAGCAGTACAGGTAACAGCAGTACAGGTAACAACAGTACAGGTAGCAGCAGTACAGGTAACAACAGTACAGGTAGCAGCAGTACAGGTAACAGCAGTACAGGTAACAGCAGTACAGGTAGCAGCAGTACAGGTAACAGCAGTACAGGTAACAGCAGTACAGGTAGCAGCAGTACAGGTAACAGCAGTACAGGTAACAGCAGTACAGGTAACAACGGTACAGGTAGCAGCAGTACAGGTAACAGCAGTACGGGTAACAGCAGTACAGGTAACAGCAGTACAGGTAACAGCAGTACGGGTAACAGCAGTCCAGGTAACAGTACAGGTAACAGCAGTCCAGGTAACAGTACAGGTAACAGCAGGACAGGTAGCAGCAGTACAGGTAGCAGCAGTACAGGTAACAGCAGCAGTACAGGTAACAGCAGTACAGGTAGCAACAGTACAGGTAACAGCAGCAGTACAGGTAACAGCAGTACAGGTAACAGCAGTACAGGTAGCAGCAGTACAGGTAACAGCAGTACAGGTAGCAGCAGTACAGGTAATAGCAGTACAGGTAACAGTACAGGTAACAGCAGTACAGGTAGCAGCAGTACAGGTAGCAGCAGTACAGGTAGCAGCAGTACAGGTAACAGCAGTACAGGTAGCAGCAGCACAGGTAACAGTACAGGTAACAGCAGTACAGGTAACAGCAGTACAGGTAACAGCAGTACAGGTAACAGCAGTACAGGTAGCAGCAGTACAGGTAACAGGACAGGTAGCAGCAGTACAGGTAACAGCAGTACAGGTAACAACAGTACAGGTAGCAGCAGTACAGGTAACAGCAGTACAGGTAACAGCAGTACAGGTAGCAGCAGTACAGGTAACAGTACAGGTAACAGCAGGACAGGTAACAGCAGTACAGGTAACAGTACAGGTAACAGCAGGACAGGTAACAGCAGTACAGGTAACAGCGTCTCTGCCATGGCGGCTGCCAGTATTCTCAGACACAGAGCAGCACCTGGAGAGCCTTTTAGCTTTCTTCCTGGACATACCAAGTAAACACAGACCTCTGACAACCAACCTGTGTCAAAATGAGAAGGAGCAGCCTCCACCTGAAGCCCAGCTCTGAGCACATGGTCCATATAAGTTGTCAGTGCATCTCTGAACTGCACCTGTTGCATTAATGATGGCAATTACAAGGGGTGTGCGTGTGTTTAGATGTTCATAAAGGTCTGTTCACGTTTTTATATTATAAAAACAAACAAACAGCTTCCCGAGGTGTACCTGCAGCCAACCTGCTCCAGAGCATGCACACACACACACACACACACACACACACACACACACACTTGACTGATGTTGTTTTTTGGGTCAATGCTGATACTCCTGCACTGACGCTGTCAGCAGTTCACAGACATTTTGTACTGACATGCAGTGTTTTCATACCATCTGTCCCCCCGGCCCCCCGCCCCCCCGGCCATGTCACAGCTTCAGTTTTGGGCACCGTATCCAACACTTGTGGGTTCTTTCCAGTTTGAGGTTTTGGCAGTTTGGGTGACTTTTTTGGTAACTGAGCACTTCTGGGTGCTTTCAGGTGATTTTCTGGGTGCCCACCTGATCACTTTGGGTTCAGGGTTTTGATCATTTGGGTTACGTTTAGGTCAGGTTTAGCACTTTTGGAAACATGAAAGTACTTTTGGGTACTTTGGGGTAACTGAGAACTTGTGGGAACACTTAGTTACTTTATTGCGTACTTTGGGGTAAATGAGCACTTTCAGGTGCTTTTGGGGAGTCGGACTCGCCCAGTAAATGTGCCCAAAGTGATCTGAGATAGTTTTGGGGACATTTGTGTGGTTGCCCGGCCGCAGGCAGCTGCTCTGTTGTGGGGGAACTCTGGGACACATCACTGCCTTTCCAATGAGGAACCTGAGCAGCTGAACCGTCCTGTCAGGTTCCGTGCGGTTCCGTGCGGTTCCTTCTTGTCTCAGGCGGATGATTTGGCAGAAGCTCGGTGTCACCAGGTGTCTTTGTTTTCCAGCTGCACCTCAGCCTCTCTCTGGGCAGCAGCGGCGACGACTCGGCGTCTCAGGAGCCGGCGGCCATGCAGTCGCTCAACCTGCTGCTGAAGAGCATCGGAGCCACGCTGACCGACGTGGACGACCTCATCTTCAAGTGAGACTTCCTGCCCAGGCCTCGGGCCGCGCGGCCGACACCGAGCTCAGGGAGAAAATCACATCGGTCACATGAAGAGAGCAGCTGTGTGGAGTCTGACATCAGCCACCTCACACCGTCAGGGTCTGATAGACCATCAAACAGCCGCAGTTTTATTTTGATTGATTGATTTCTTTAAAAAATACAGGACAAGATGAACAAATGAGCAAAAAATTTATCAGAGAACTGGCCAAAAGTTAGCAAAAAAAAAAAAATTCAAGAAATTACATGAAAATTAGCAAAAAAAAAATGTAAATAAAAAAACTATACCAACATTAAAATGATATATTTAAAAAAGGGATCTGTGATGTTTGATCACAAGGTTTAACCTTTTGAAAACTGAAAATTCACAGAAAATTAGCCAAAAAATTGGAAAATTGTCAAGGAAAAAAAAGTTGAAAAGAACTATTTATAGTTATTACAAATATACTTTATATTCAATTATTAGATAATTTGTATCAATTTATTACAAAAAACCCCCCTGAAAAACCAAAAGAAATCAAGTGAATGTTATTTTTTTTGGTGAAATGAAAGCTTTCAAATTAAAAGCTCAGTGACGTGTCAGACAGGAAGTGATCAGCCCTGCTCTCTCTCCTGCAGGCTGGCCTTCTTCGAGGTGAAGTACCAGTTTTACCGCAGGGAGAAGCTGATGTGGGCGGTGGTCCGGCACTACACCGAACAGGTGAGGCACT
Source organism: Myripristis murdjan (assembly GCF_902150065.1). Classification (NCBI taxonomy): domain Eukaryota; kingdom Metazoa; phylum Chordata; class Actinopteri; order Holocentriformes; family Holocentridae; genus Myripristis; species Myripristis murdjan. Next base: position 47,103,866 of record NC_043982.1, on the reverse strand, counting down.
TCACAGCTTCTGATTTACACCTTCATCGTCTTTTCTTTGGCCTTTCAGAGGATGAAGTCGAGTGGTGTCGTTTTCTACAAGAGAAGCACACACACACACACACACACACACACACACACACATACACACACATATCTGTCACACAATACAGACATTAATAACTCGATCAATACAGCACTACTTTAACAATCAACCACCAAAATTAACTCATGAGATGACATCAACACACAGGCGACAGCAGCAACATAAATATGACTTTCAGAATAAAACAAATAGGAACAAGACGACCCACTGAACGAGCTGAGAACGAAGGGAACCTCCCCTTCTGGAGCACTCAGGTAACACACCTGTCAGCCGCTCAGGTAACACACCTGTCCACCGCTCAGGTAACACACCTGGGTCAGCCGCTCAGGTAACACACCTGTCGGCCGCTCAGGTAACACACCTGTCCACCGCTCAGGTAACACACCTGTCGGCGCTCAGGTAACACACCTGTGTCGGCCGCTAAGGTAACTCACCTGTGTCGGCCGCTCAGGTAACACACCTGTCGGCGCTCAGGTAACACCCCTGTGTCGGCCGCTCAGGTAACACACCTGTGTCGGCCGCTCAGGTAACACTTTAAAAGGGTGTTTTTCATATTTAAAAAAATGTTCTATGATTAGATGCATGTGATTTTGCCATGTCCCAAACTCCTCTCTACTAACTTCACTGAGTGAAATAAGTAGATAAATGATATACAGTGTACAAATCTTTTACATGCTCTTGTTGCTCTCATCAAGTACTTGAATAAAATGAGTCAATTGGATCATTTATGGTCTAATTTCATAATAATAATAAACGTTTTGCATGTGTCCCTGGATTTGCTGTCCACCCCGTCATTAGGTGCCACTATAAGAAACCACCTGCTGTAATCAGTGACATCACTACCACTGCTTTGTCTTTTACAAATGGAGTGAAGAATAGAGAGGACATATCAACATTTATATTTTGACATTTTCATCATTTTATGATTGAACTTGAATGTGTTCAATCTTAATGTGTCCACCCTGTCATTGCAAAATATGAATCTATATAAATGCTTTTCAGAAATTCAAAATATCTTTGTTAAAGTATACACAGTCACCTTCCTAACTGATACATGTTGCTAGCTAATGGCCCAACATGTGCTCATTAAATGCAAACTTCAGCCAGAAACGTCCTCCCTGTCATTGTCCACCCCATCATCAAGTCTAGTTTTATAACAGTTTTATAAGTTTTTCAGTGTTTCAGGAGTCAAGTGGAGGACAAAACATATGCAGAGAAAGAAACCATTTGAAAGGATACCTATGTTTATACTTCTTGTGGTAGGCCTACATTTAGGGACCAACATGTTTTTGTTTTGTTTATATCAATCTTGTTTTTTCGTCTAGTTGAAGGTTTTATTTATTTATTTTTTGCTGTTGTTGAGTGTCATTTCCAGATGTAGCCTACCTGTGCACAATTCAAAATACAGTAGGTGAAAAAAGTCATGTTTTGACAAAAAACATTTGTTGACAAAACCATAACATTGTTTCCTTTAAATATATATGAGGCACTTCACTATTGTCCACCCCGTCATGTCATTGTCCACCCTGTCATGTTCATGTTTTACGTGAATAAATAATTATTTTCACAAGTTATCAAAACCTTTTGTGTGATTTTGCTCTGAAGAGATTAGGGCCAAACAGTATTATTTCAAAGTTTGACCAGATACCTTTATTTATAGAGTTTATTCACAAAAGAAAGTACAACTTTCACAGATTTTACATATACAAACATATTTTTCCATAATTTCTGTATTTTTGAGAGATGTTTTCCACAAACTAAAATATATTCCTGAACGAGGGACCAAATACCTTTCTGAAAATGTACATTTTGTAATCAATATATGATTAGAACATATTTACTCTATTTAGAAATTGTCCCATGACAGGGTGGACACATTTTGCAGTTCGCTTGTACTTTCTATGCTTGCAGTCAGTTTCTAAAAGGTGCAGGAGCTTGACCAACATGCATTTCTAACAGCTTAAGGTCTACTTTATACAATGGATATGGAGTTCAGGGGAAAATCTCCTCTTTTTTGTGTGACATTGGGACGTCTCAGTGGCACTCTGTACTGATATTGACTCGTCTGTTGAGAAACGATGAGAAACTACGCGGGGGCGACCTCGGTGTATCTGTGTGAGAGTGTGATGGGAGTGGCTGTCGGGGGTCATGTGACCAGCTGTGCGTGGAGGTGACCTTTGACCCCGTGTTTGCCCCCTGCAGTTCCTGAAGCAGATGTACGTTCTGGTTCTGGGTCTGGACGTGCTGGGAAACCCGTTTGGACTGATCCGAGGTCTTTCTGAGGGAGTGGAGGCCTTCTTCTACGAGCCGTTCCAGGTAACACACACACACACACACACACACACACACACGCATATACTGTAGCTCTTTAATCACTCAGTTGTCACCAGCTTTTTTTAACACAATTTGTTTTATCTCCATTCAAGGTTCACATTCTTGGTTCTTTTTTTATGCTGGATCACCACACTGATTTATTTCGTTCTGTGTGTGTGTGTGTGTGTGTGTGTGTGTCTCAGGGTGCTGTGCAGGGACCGGAGGAGTTTGCAGAGGGTTTTGTCATTGGAGTTCGCAGCCTGCTGGGCCACACAGTCGGTGAGCAGCAGGAAGTGAAAACCTGCAGGTTTTATTCCAGACGACGTGAGCAATTTTCAGTCTCAGTGGGAATCAGACAGGCGGGTCTGAGGTACTGAGCCTGAAGCGCAGGGCCCTGTTGGCCTGGTGGTGGCGCTGTGGTGGGACAGTGTGGCTCATATTGAAAATGTGAAACAGAGCGGGAGCAGAGGCTCAGGCCAGAACAGAGACGCTCACCCATCTGTGACCGCGGGTGACAACAACAAGCTCAAGCAGCAGATGTTGGTGACGCCTTGATCACCCAATTTCTGCCTTGAGAGTCAAATGTGCCGTCACTGTTTTCAGTCCCGGTCTGTTGTCCTGCAGGTGGCGCTGCAGGCATGGTGTCCAGGATCACGGGCTCGGTGGGGAAAGGCCTGGCGGCGATCACCATGGACAAAGAATACCAGCAGAAACGCCGGGAGGAGATGAACCGCCCGCCGCGAGACTTCGGAGAGAGTCTGGCCAAAGGAGGCAAAGGACTGCTGAAGGTACGAGCTCGACACCGACCGCCTCCTAACGCCTCCTAATGCCTCCTAATGCCTCCTAACACTCTTATAACTTATGTAACGCCTCCTAACGCCTCGTAACACTCTTTTAACACTTATAACACTCTCATAACACAACACTCTCATAACAGAACACTCTTATAACACTTATAACACTTATAACACTATTATAACCCTTATAACACTCTTATAACACTTATAACACTCTTATAACACTTATAACACTCTCATAACACTCTCATAACACTCTTATAACACTTATAACACTTATAACACTCTTATAACACTTATAACACTCTCATAACACTCTTATAACACTTATATCACTTATAACACTCTTATAACACTCTTATAACACTTATATCACTTATAGCACTATTATAACCCTTATAACACTCTTATAACACTTATAACACTTATAACACTATTATAACCCTTATAACACTCTTATAACACTTATAACACTCTTATAACACTCTCATAACACTCTCATAACACTCTTATAACACTCTTATAACACTCTTATAACACTATTATAACCCTTATAACACTCTTATAACACTTATAACACTCTCATAACACTCTTATAACACTTATAACACTCTCATAACACTCTTATAACACTTATAACACTTATAACACTCTTATAACTTATAACACTCTCATAACACTCTTATAACACTTATATCACTTATAACACTCTTATAACACTCTTATAACACTTATATCACTTATAACACTCTTGTAACACTCTTATAACACTCTTATAACTCTTGTAACGCCTCATAATGCCTCGTAACACTCTTGTAACACTCTCATAACACTCTCATTTTGCCTCATAACACTCTTGTAACACTCTTATAACACTCTTATAACTCTTGTAACGCCTCATAATGCCTCGTAACACTCTTGTAACACTCTCATAACACTCTCATTTTGCCTCATAACACTCTTGTAACACTCTTATAACACTCTTATAACTCTTGTAACGCCTCATAATGCCTCGTAACACTCTTGTAACACTCTCATAACACTCTTATAACTCTTGTAACGCCTCATAATGCCTCATAACACTCTTGTAACACTCTCATAACACTCTTATAACTCTTGTAACGCCTCATAATCCCTCGTAACACTCTTCATAACTCTGTATAACACTCTTTGGGTTGGGGTCAGGGTTGGGGTCAGGGTCGGGTTCGGGGTCGGGGTCGGGGTCAGGGTCAGGGTCGGGGTCGAGGTTAGTAGCACTCCTGGTAGCTGTCTCTGTTGCGCTGGAGCCTCCACAGCTCACCCCGGCCCTAACAGTGTAAAAGGCTGTTGGAAGTTCACAGTTTGCTTGTTGGCGGTCCTGACCGTCGGTTCCTCTGCTCTGCAGGGCGTCGTCGGAGGAGTTACCGGCATCGTCACCAAACCTGTGGAAGGTGAGTTCCCTCTGTTTAACTCTGCTGCACTTATCTGTCTCTCACCTTCGTCAAACCTTTATTTATCTAGTTCGTTTTGTTTTTGTGACCATTTTTATTGGTATTTGAACATGTTTACATGGGGGTGGAGTTACAAACTGATAGATCACCATTAAAGAAAAGGAGAAAGTCACCAATGTCCATGCATTAATCAACCGACCCAAAAATAGAGGAAATAAGAGCATTTTTGTTTGGTCAGCATAAAATTGTCAAGATTGAGGCCATGTGGACGCGGAAACTCGTGCCTTGTGGATGTGTGTGTGCAGAGAAGCAGCGGTTTGTGGACAGTTTAGCAACAAATGCACGAGCCAGTCAGCTTCCAAACATCTCAACGACATCCAAACCTTCAGGGAACAGGAAGTGGGCTGATGAAGACGAGGCTGACAGCGGAGGAGGTGCAGCCTGGGGCGTGGCCACCGGGATGGCTGGGGGTGGCACCGGCTACCAATGATTGGCCACCCTGCCTGGCCACTCCCACCGCTCGGCATCAGGCGGGCCAGCCGCGGCACTGGCCAGTTCCCGGTCAGGTCTGCTGGATATCACTGATTCTTGGGAATTTGGATAAAACAGGTTTTAATTTTGGAAAAAAAAAGTGAGTTAAATTACAAAATCTGAAGGTATATCATTACAGGCCAAGGTCTTGGCTGTTCAGCAATGTACCGGTGCAACCTCCTCATTTTGCATTTTTTTCATAAAATAGGTTTTTCCAGTTATTAGGCTACTTTGTTTTTGTCAACACCGTCACCGTAATGTTTTTTTTTAAATTTGAAAAACATATTTTTGTATTAAAGAGACTATTACTTTAATAACTCAACAGCACCAAAGAAACATATTGTAAGCATATTCATTTAAAACCAATATAACTGCCTCTGACGGTGGTGACAGTGGCCTCATTAAAACATACATTTCCAAAATTTATACCACTCAAGTCAATGGCTTCTTGCTTAACAACTTTATTTAACTATTTGGTACAAAAAATAAGAATCCTGAGCTCTGTTATAAGCATTTTTCAGACTTCAGTCATCACCGTCACACAGAAAACCTGACGGTGGTGACGTCTGACGGTGGAGACAAAAACCTGCTCTTTCACATGATCAGCATGAGCTGTTCACATTAGCCAGCTTGTTTTCGCCCTGTTGCTACCTGCATCAGACCTCTTCTTAAAAAGTATACATTTATTCCATAATCTAATTTAATATTTTTTATACAGAAGTGATGGTGTTGACATGTTATGGTTGTGACAGTAGCAGTGTCCAAAAATATGAAGAGATTTAAGAGAAAATAGCAAACTTCCAGGAGCCTGAGTGGTCTTGAAGCATGCAGTAGAGCTGAAGGTTTGAAAAGGGCTCCTCAGGAATGTAACTGACCTTGTAGTTTTTTATTATTATTTTTTAAATAAATATCTGACGGTGGTGATGAATATCTGGGACACATTTTGAGCAACCACAAAATAATAGTAAATATTGTTCAAAACTCATCGTTAGTAGTTTTTAATACATATTATGATGTACTCTTCCATGTGGTAAAGATATTATTCAATGAAATTATTACTTTTTGTTGTTTTAATCAAGTTGAAATGATTATCTCCTATCCGAGGACAACTGGTTTTGTAGGGCATGGGCCAACATATAATCATTAAATTAATACAAATTAAAAATAAACCTATAAAAGAACCTTACAAATGTGCAAAGGACCCCCTGATTATGCCCTTGATTCTTTTTATTCATTAAAATGTTGTAAATTTCCAGCAGAAATAGCATTTTTCTTAGTGGGACATGATTTATCCAATTTCCCAAGAATCAGTGATATGACAGGTGAGCGGCCGGGCTCGCCTGATGCCGGCCGTTGCTGCAGCCGCTCTCCTGAACAGAGTTATATCATTTCAACCCACCTTTCAGGTTTTTTGCTAATCACCTTTTCAGGCTGTTATCAATTTACCTCTGAAATAAAGATGACAGTTTTCACAGATGTGTTGATTTATTAAATGTTCACTTCAGTGTACAGATGCAAACAAATTGACAAATGAATTAAATCAGTGGCCTAGGGTTAAAGAATAAACAAATTAATAACGATTAACAGGCAAATTAATAACTGATAACATTAACACATTAATAACAAGAACATAGTTATAGCTGCACATCTCCGTGGGAAATTGTGCAGGTACTGTCCGTGGTGTTGAATCCGCCTCAGCAGGTACTGTCCGTGGTGCTGAATCTGCTTATTATAGAAATTAAAGCTCCATAAAATTCACGGAGGATCTTGTTCAGCTCTTCTTTCCTTACAGGTGAGAAATCAGCTGTTTGCCCGGTGTTTGTCAGGTAGTCTTGTAGACATTTGACGGCCCAAGACGTTGACCGGGCTTTATTTCGTACACATGTGCAAACAAGACAGCTTGAGGTTACTCTAACATATCATTAAAGGATGATATAATTGCGTGTGATACCTATCCTGTGTGTTTCAGTCTAAGGAAAGTGATTTTCTGACTTAACAATGTTATTTCTAACCAAACAATATGCATGATTTCTTCAGGGGCAGACAGTGAGAGGGAGAGAGAGAGAAAGCAGGAGGAAAAGGACTCAAAACACTGAGACCTTTATCATTTCAAAGAAAAAAAAAGATGTAGATAACAGTGATCAAGGTATCAGTCACTGCATCCTGAATCGCTAGAGAAGCAAATCCCGCTTCTGCAGGATTTTTTTTCAAAGAAACAAATAACATTTTACTCAGTATGATAAGATTTCTAAATGCTGGATGCTACACTGCTCTGTGTATTATTTGGGTAAATAAAATAGTTCTATTATTCATACCTCAGCCTACCGTTTATTATGATCTAAGACTGTGGGGCATTTTAAAAAAATGTCATTTCAGTGTGCCACCCTTCCACAGTCTGTGCCCCTACCTTGCCCCCCCCAAGAAAAAAATTGTAGACACGCCCCTGGGTGCAGCTCCTCCTGCAAGTTGTTGAAAAGGAGTGCAGGATCAGAGTGATGCTGCTGACATCACACTTATCAAGCTGCTTCCTGTTCACCGTCCACACCACAGAAGAAGAGAGCGGTTTTCCTAAAGTTTTCTGTAACCAAAAAAACGCTTTTCTCTGGACAGAAGGTTGATACAGAAGGAAAAAGGTGTGTTTTCAGAGATTTCTTGTCTGAGTGAAATAACGTGGGCTGTGTGCGGCTGCAGGGGCGAAGAAGGAGGGCGCCGCCGGCTTCTTCAAAGGCATCGGGAAGGGGCTGGTGGGCGTGGTGGCCCGGCCCACCGGAGGCATCGTGGACATGGCCAGCTCCACCTTCCAGGGCATCCAGAGGTACGAACCACAGCCAAAAACGCCCCTCACCTCAGTAAATGTGGCATTTTAATTTTGGTATTTGTAGTAGTGAAATATTTTTTGCAGTGTTTTGTGTGTTTCTTTAAAACCACGTCCTCTGACTGCAGTTTGCAGCTCAGTGCTCATCTGTTCTGGACGTGTCGCTGTACAGTGTGACGTCTGTGTCTCTGTGCTCGCCATAACCATGTTGTCTCCTCTGTTCTTATTCTTGTGCGCCGACTAATTTTGACGTCTTCTGCTTCCGTTTCTTTGTCTCATAAGTTAGTGCCTGGGAGCGTTGTTGCTTTCTGTTGTTGTTTTGTTGTGTGAGTATTTCACTGATTCTGAGGCTTCCTCCATGTCTTGGTTGAGTTTAAAGCAGCGCTCCTTAATCGCCAAACCCTTCAAATTTACTTCCTGTTGTTGCAAACAGTAGAGCGCCATGAATAGAAACGACTCATTTCAAATTTGAATTCTAAACTTTGAAATGTTCGTCTAGTTCCCTGTGTGAGACACGAGTCAACACTGTTAGTCCAGTCATTTTATGAAAAAACCTTGGACAAACTGCAAGAGAAGCAAACTCAACTGATTTTGTATCCTCAGTTTGTCCTGAGTGAGGGGAAAAAAGTCCCAAGGAATCCCATTGGTGGAAAGTTTTGAAAATCACCTATTTATGACCACATATTACCAAAAAACATTGTTTTTAACACACAGGGGAAAGGGGTTCAACATTTTACTTTCAGATATCACTATAAAAATTCACAAGTTGATTACACACACAAAGACAAGAAAAAAAGTCAATTACAAGTTCTTTGAATTATTCTGTTTACACATGCATATCACACATTATCTGATTTGATATGCGCTAATAAGGAATATAAGGAATAAATGCCAGAACAGATATTTAAACAGTGAATTAAAAGGTTACTGTGTATATAGTAACCTTTTAATTTACTGTTATATAGTAACCTTTTAATTCACTGTTATAATTCAAAGAACTTGTAATTGACTTTTTTTCTTGTCTTTGTGTGTGTAATCAACTTGTGAATTTTTATAGTGATATCTGAAAGTAAAATGTTGACCCCCTTTCCCCTGTGTGTTAAAAACAGTGTTTTTGGTAATATGTGGTCATAAATAGGTGATTTTCAAAACTTTCCACCAATGGGATTTCTTGGGACTTTTTTCCCCTCACTCAGGACAAACTGAGGATACAAAATCAGTTGAGTTTGCTTCTCTTGCAGTTTGTCCCAGGTTGACCCCAGTTTAGGCTCTAAAATGACTGGACTATGTGGGGAATGTGGTGCTGATGCTGAGCCACAGCTCTGTGTCTGCAGCAGCTCCCAGAATAAACCACTTTGAGCACAGAAACCAGCACCAGCAAACAGCACTGTCACCATAGAAACAACAAGTCCCAGGGCCCATTTTTTGTGGGTAATGCACATCGGCTTGTTTGTTCCTGGTGCAAGGATATCAGGTGGAAGTTTCCAGCAGACACTTCCTGCCGGATCTACTTTCCAATTGAAATAGGAAAATAATGAGAAAAGGGACGTTAAATCTAATAAAAATGGGTTCTGGGGCTTCGTGTTCTTTCCGTGGTAACATAAAAGTGTTATTTTATTTCGGGGCTGTTTGGCTGTGGAAGTGAACAGAGAGATGCAGTTTTAAAACGACAAAATAAAAAACAACCACGATTGAGGAGAGCAGCTTTATCTTGTTTTCAGTTCACAGTTTTGCTATGATCTGTGCTGGCATGTGTTTGTTTTTGTTTGTTTGTTTGTTTGTTTGTTTGTTTTGTTTACATTTGCACACACAGGTAGCGCTCGGACAGGTAAGCTGCTGCATTGTGTAGAAAATGAAGGAGTCATCCATCGTGTGTTTCCATACTGTACCGTGCACATGGGCCACCTGCCAGAGTCCTGATTGGATTAATGCTCGACATTCACGCCCTCCATCATTCTAACACTGCTACTGACCCCGCCCTCTTACCACCTCCCCGCCCCGCAAGCCCCGCCCACCGCGCCGTGCCGCAGCATCGTGAGATGAAGGCTCGGGTCATGAGGAAGGAGCAGACGCTGCGTTCAGGCGAGGCGTGTTGACTCGTCTCAGCTCGCCGACTCATTATCGGTCCGATTAGCCGATATTCTGATTTTTTCAGTCACTGGTTTGTTCCAGTTTCGGTTACACAGACCGGACCTTTAAATGCATCATTTTAAAAATTTTACATATAGCTGTTTGGTCACTTTTTCTGCTAATTTGTTGTAAGTTGTTTTGGTTTTACTGATGATGTTCTTGATTTTTTTGCTATTTTTTACTGATACAGTAATGTTGATTATACATTTGTTAATTTAAAACAACATTTTTGTTGCTGTTTCTAAAAACTTTGACACTGCAGTTGTAACACAGAAAAACATGAACTAATAGAGCTGGGAATCAGCACGATATATAATACGATACTGAAGTCATGATACGATGATTTTAAGCATTTTGCAATATGCTGAGTATTGTGATAACATGTTTTGTGATTTATTGAGATTTATTACCTTTTTTCAACTCCAAATTATGTCCCCTAAATAAAAACTTTGTCAACATTTGTTTTATCTGTTAAGACAAAGTTTTCATTCTCTTCATGTCACTTCAGTCATTTTCTTTGCATCAGACTGGGACAGAAATGTTGCTCTGGTGATTCGATATCACTGCTCGGCGTCGGCGTGTCGACCCAACGTTGCCTCACAAAATATGGCCACACTTTGCTGTCCTGGTTTTTCCCGCTCCTGCTAATCAGGAGGCAAGGCTCTAGAAACACAGGCTGACAGGGTTTCAGTGGAAACGCATGTGAACGCTGTTGCTGCAGCGACCGGACCGGACCGGACCGGATTTCTGTCCAGGAGACCAAAGGCTGGTTTGAGTTCACGTCACGGTTGCAGATTGTGGTTGGTTTGAGGCGGGGTCACGTGAACACTGAAGGAACCAAGGCGACATCAGGCCTGCAGGCTCGGCCCCTCGAGGGCAGCAGGAGCTCTCTGAGGGATTTAGTGTTGACTTGAACACTGAAGAGGGTCTGTGAGCTAGGCTAATGCTAACCAAGTTAGCCTAGCTTGTTGGTGTGAATTTACTTCCCGTCATGAAGGAAGTTTCACACGCTGCCGACTCGTGATGCACCTTGCTGTTTTCAATGCATGCAAAAGGCGTTGCATGAACACGCACACAGCTGACACGTCTTTTAAATGTATGAACATTGCACACATTGCACAAAAAAAGCGTTCCTCCAAAGCCCCGCCCTCTTCCGACATCATGTGTTCTCTCCTCAGGGATTGGCTGACTGACTGAATGAGCGCACGGCGCTGCCATGCTGGGTTTGACGTGCTTCTGCTCCGACTGTTGACCCATCAAAACTTTTCTAAATAGTGAACTGCTAACTGAGCGGCAGGTGGATCAGCACCTGAAGCTCCATGTTTAGACTGAACAACATGTCTCACCTGCCGGCAGGTAGACAGGCTCACAGTGTCCCGTCTGTGATCCAGGGTTAGCAAACATGATTGATCATTAATTCCTGAATTAACGAGGGACAGGAATCAAGAACCAGCTCCAGTTGAGAACCGGTTCCACACTGTCTGATCCATCAGGATCATGTTCCTCCAAGCTCATCGGTTCCTGTTGTCGATGCCGGCGGCGGCGGCGGCGGTGCTGTTTCCAGCCCCGGAGGAGGGCAGACACTCAGGCGCTGCCTGTGTACTTTCCCTTCTCCTGGCAGGTGGAAAAAAGGTGCCACCTTAAAGTTTGAGTCATGTGCTTCAATAAAGCTGGTGATGGTTTGATCATTAAAAAATACAAAAAGCTTCGTGGCAGCATAACCCAGATCTGTCCTGCCATTCCAAATATAATTTAGCGTCGCTGTTTGTGCAGCTCCATCAGACAGACAGGAGCTGGGAAACGGGTGTGAAAGCAGCCACAGAAATGATTTAGTGTTTTATTTGTCCTCCTTCAGTCTTGCCTCTCATGCACTCAGATGTCACATCATCAAAATGCTTATTTGGCCCCAAAATGACTCCCAGCTGTCCCAGTGGTCTGTACACGCTGCCCCCCTCCTCCCAGTGCCGCAGGTCCATCTGTCATGTAATCCCATAATCCCATCCTTCACACTGTAATAAGCAGTTGATTCTGGATAACCTGATGAAATTACTGTTCCATGCTTTCACCGTAGAGGTAACGAAAGGTGAGATATCACACCAAAGCACCTTCACTGCAGCTCTGGCCTCCCGTTTGGATGTGGCAGCTTTGATTTGGATTTGTTTTGGCCGGCCCCGTCCTGCTCAGACCTCACAGATTTGATTCTGCATCAGCCGCCTCACATTCTGTGTGAATGTCAGTCCAGTCTCAGCTCGGAGTCTTGTGCTCGACTTGCCTGTCAAAACCGTGAATGTCCCTCACGATGAGGAGGCATCATCCAAACTAAGAAGTGACGCCCCGTGTCGCTGTGGCTCTTAAAGCTCGCCGATCACGTGTCGCTGCAGCCGCCACCTCAGCCTGAACGTCCACCTGCACCTCTGGAGCCAGTCTTTTCCTCAGAGTGACCTCTAACAAGGTTTTTCACGGATGGATTAGCACATTTTCATGACCCGACTGAAACCTGCAAAATCCTTCACTTGGTAAATGACTGCATTTATGTAGACTTTTTTTTTGTGTAATTATAATTCTTAAAAAGACATGGGTTTCCAAGAGAAGTTATTGAATGAGAAATCTTCCTCAGTGCGTTCCTCCTGTTTGGAGGCAGCAGCGATGTGTGATCGGCCAAATCAGAGAAGGAGCCTGCTTCTTTTTTACAGCCACAGCCGCCGGATTGGACTGTTAGCTCCCCTCTGATGGGCGTTATCAGTGGTGACCCCCCCCCACCCCACACCCCCCCCCCCCACCACCACCACACACACACACACACACACACACAGTGGGTCAGAAGCCGTTAGCATCCGTTCCTGTCATCAGTCTGTTTTAACCAATCAAACGTTTGCTTTAGCCACTTCTGTTAGCTTTGCCTTTGCTCTGCTGTTTGATTCAGGTCAGGAGAGGCTGTTGGCTAAGGTTAGCTTAGCATTCGCTATCATTAGCTAAAAACAGAAACATAGCTAAATGGCAGCCAGGAAACATTTGCTAGCCAACATGTACTAGCTAATATTTGGTAACTTTAGCTAGCTAAAACTGAACGTGGTTCTTGGTAGCTAACATTAGCTAATGGTAGCTAACGTTCACTAGCCAACATTTGCTAACATTAGCCATCTAAAGTGAAACTCAGCTCTGGCTTGAGTCGGGCTGAGCTCCGTGTGATTGGTCAGCAGCTTCTTCTTCGTTGGTCTTTGTGCGGCGTGGCGGTCTGCCTGGCTCCAGGTCCCGTCTGATTGGTTCACACAGACTGACGATAGCGACAGATGCTAACAGCTTCTGAGCCGCTAGAAGGAGCGGCAGGGACCTGCTAACCCAATCCTGTGGGGGGCGGGGCTACCACTGGTAACGTCCAATCAGAGGAGAGATCACAGTTGAATCGGGTGCCGCCGCGACCCCTCAGTCCAGAAACTCTGAGCAGAGCAGGACGTCCCGCTGAGGGCGGCTGGAGATCAGGAACCTTCAGCAGGTTCCTGGTTTCCTGATGCTGAGCTGGTTCCCTGTAGGCTGAAGACCTGATGTGTGTGTGTGTGTGTGTGTGTGTGTGTGTGTCCCTCAGGGTGGCAGAGTCTACAGAGGAAGTGACCAAACTGCGTCCGGTGAGGCTGATCAAGGAGGACGGCATCATCAGGCCTTATGACCAGGTGGAGTCTCAGGGCTACGACCTGTTCCAGGTGAGGCCGCTCGTCTCACACCTGACACCTGATCTGATTGGCTGAATGGAGACTGTGTTCCCTGACCTCGCTCTGCCTCTGGACTCTGATTGGCTGCACAGCGGCCAGACTGCTGGACACTTTGGCTTTTCTGCTCAAGCTTCATGCTTCATGTGGTGTGTGTGTGTGTGTGTGTATGTGGGCGGTCCTCTTCTGAGAAAAAAACTGAACCTGTTGGATCCAGTCTGAAGGAAATCCTGCTGGTCTGAGTCCAGAACCCCAACCTCCTCCTCAGCATCTGGACTCTGAAGAGACGTTGCTGTGACTTGGGCCGATTCAGAAGAAAACAATCTGCTGATTCTGGGCTCAGATCAGCAGGATCTCCTTGATCCTGAATCCCACGTCAGAGCAGGATTTAGAAGTGGAAAGTAGAACGAGAGTAAGAAAGAAGTCATGGAAAAAGTCTTTTCTGAGTTTTTTTCTCGTAAATTTGTGACTTGTTCTGCCTAATCCTCTGTCATGGTCTGCCGTCTGGCCCGGCTCACAGAAAAAGCCTTGATTTGTCCTGCATCTACTGCGAGAGGACAGACAGATACTCAGATTTATGCAGAAGGAAGCAGCGCACATGAAACAGGAGGTGTATGAACCGTAACGTCACAAACTGAACAGTCGTGTCCAGCTCAAGGATTCACCGTCCCTGAGAAGCAACGTGAAGAAAACCTGCTGAGGCAGCATAAAGCCAGCAGCTGCAGCACGATGCTGCACACACGGTGAGGCCGGGGGACGCGTTCAGGGACATCTGTGTCCTCACCTGGAGACGCCGTCCACGGCTCAGTTTGCACTTTGGCTGCAGAATCTTCACAGGAATGAAGTTCATGGTTCTTCACGAGGAATCGCCTGGAGAGCGTTTCTGCAGCAGCTTCCACTGCATGTAGACGTCCAACAACTCCACATGACATTAATTTATAAACGTATGAGTGCATTTACAAATTATTTGTTAATGTGAGACCAACCAATACCATTTAAAATAACAGGAACATGTGGCTGAGTCTGACTCAGCAAATATCCCTTAGAAATCTGATTTAGTTTCTTTAACAGGCTTCATTTGTTTAGCTGAAGAAGCACTGTTGTAGTTTTTAATTTTAATTTTTTTAATTTTTTAAATTTTTATTTTCCCATCAAGCTGCATGTAGAACCTGCAGTCGTCTGGCATGTGTTGGCCATCCATACAAAACACTGACCTTTCACCAATTTCTTTATTTAGAAAAATATAGTGGGTGCTTGTCAAAAACACAGTACCACATGTAATAATTTTTAAAAAAGCAAAAACCCTAAAAACTAAAGATGTAAATGGGGTGCTGCAATGTGCAAACTTTTTTTGCCACTATTTCATATCGGAGGATATTGGCTCTGATGAAGGCCGTCAGCCTGAAATATCAGAAATACACATTATACAGAAAATACAGATTTCTCAAGGTTTTTTTTTGCTTTCATGTTTGAGGAGGTGAAATCAGATGAAAATGCCTCAGATGATGAGGAGTGGTGTAACACTCTGAGCTGGTCCTCAAATACCAGCGCTGAGCGTCACACTGTGGAAGCAGCTGCTCCACCTCACAGCCAGCAGGGGGAGCAAGACGCCGCAGAGGAGGACGAGGGAGCAGAGGACGAAGAGACCCGGCCTGAGGAGCAAGAGACCCGGCCTGAGGACGAGACCCGGCCTGAGGACGAAGAGACCCGGCCTGAGGACGAAGAGACCCGGCCTGAGGAAGAGACCCGGCCTGAGGACGAAGAGACCCGGCCTGAGGAAGAGACCCGGCCTGAGGACGAAGAGACCCGGCCTGAGGAAGAGACCCGGACTGAGGAGGAAGAGACCCGGCCTGGGGACGAAGAGACCCGGCCTGGGGACGAAGAGACCCGGCCTGAGGAGCAAGAGACCCGGCCTGAGGAAGAGACCCGGCCTGAGGACGAAGAGACCCGGCCTGAGGAAGAGACCCGGCCTGAGGACGAAGAGACCCGGCCTGAGGAAGAGACCCGGCCTGAGGAAGAGACCCGGCCTGAGGAAGAGACCCGGCCTGAGGACGAAGAGACCCGGCCTGAGGACGAAGAGACCCGGCCTGAGGAAGAGACCCGGCCTGAGGAGGAAGAGACCCGGCCTGAGGAGGAAGAGACCCGGCCTGAGGAAGAGACCCGGCCTGAGGAGGAAGAGACCCGGCCTGAGGAAGAGACCCGGCCTGAGGACGAAGAGACCCGGCCTGAGGAAGAGACCCGGCCTGAGGAGGAAGAGACCCGGCCTGAGGAGGAAGAGACCCGGCCTGAGGAGGAAGAGACCCGGCCTGAGGAGGAAGAGACCCGGCCTGAGGAGGAAGAGACCTGGCCTGAGGAAGAGACCCGGCCTGAGGAAGAGACCCGGCCTGAGGAAGAGACCCGGCCTGAGGAAGAGACCCGGCCTGAGGAAGAGACCCGGCCTGAGGAGGAAGAGACCCGGCCTGAGGAAGAGACCCGGCCTGAGGAAGAGACCCGGCCTGAGGAAGAGACCCGGCCTGAGGAGGAAGAGACCCGGCCTGAGGAAGAGACCCGGCCTGAGGAAGAGACCCGGCCTGAGGAAGAGACCCGGCCTGAGGAGGAAGAGACCCGGCCTGAGGAAGAGACCCGGCCTGAGGAAGAGACCCGGCCTGAGGAGGAAGATACGCAGCCGTAACATCATCATCATCATGGAGGCGCCATGAGTTCCAAGTGGAGAGAAAATCTGACAGATGAAACTTGAGCCACTTGTTTTGTTGTGATCTTTGGCGTTTGTGTTTCATTAGTATTTTCCAGGATGACCTGACCTGCCCCACTGCATGCTGGGAAACTAAACTACAGACTTGAATGTTTCTGTGTTTTCTTCCGTCTGAGCTCCCCAGTGAATTTAATTCTTTCATCACTGAAAGACAAAACTGTTTTCTTGGTGGCTCAGAAGTGAAGCGCTCTCGTTGCTGCTGTTGTTTGTGTTGGCGTTCCACTGCCGGTCGTCACAGCTTTGCTCAGTATTAAAACTTAATCTCAGCTCATCTGAGATTAAGTTTTGTTTGTTTTGTTTGATGTTTCAAACCACAAAAAAAAAAAAAAAAATCATGCTTTACAATAAAAAAGTCTGTGTCCATATGATTTAAGGTCAAATGCAGTGGAATCTCCCTTTAAATGGTGAGCGAACCTGTTTCCTGCTCTGCGGTTTCTGCTGGTTTCTAACTGCTTTCTTCTTCTCTTGTCTTTCTCTTCCATGCAGCCGGATGAGGAGTAGAGAAGCTTTGGCTCGTTCCACTCTGTCAGTCTTCTGTTTTTCTTTTTGTTTGTTGTTTTTTTTTAAGCTCTTTATATTTATTATTCTGTCTCATTTCCCCTTCAAAGTGCTGCTTCACTGGCCGGCCCGCTCACAGGCGCTCTGGGTGTCTGGGACAGTTCTGCTTCTCTGTACAGAACCTCTAAATGTACATATGAATATATAACTTCAGTAATATATACCTTCTCCTGTAATTCAGGTTTCTTAACTGAAGACCTTTTGCATGCCAAAGCAAGTATTTCTCTCATTCTATACCTCAAGCTGTTTTTTTAAGTTTTGTATTACTTTTTGTTAGAATTTGCATTTTTTTTTTTAAATGAAACTCAAATCCACCTGTATGACATTCTTATTTCTGATGTATAATTTACTAAAAGCAGAGTGTCAGGCTGTGGGAAATGTTTTGCTGACTTAGCACAACGTGACGTCTGTGGTATCTGCTGTAGAGGGGTAGCAGTATTTTTGTAAAAAGGTTTGTAGTGTCATATCATTCCTCCAGTATAAATCTGTAGACGTGTCTGTACTCGCTCCTCTTCTGCTGCGGTCCGGCTGCATATGAACTGATGTAACTTTATGCAAATGAGGCGTCGGCGACCAGCATGAGCTCTGACGTTTCTTTACAACCTCCATCCATCCCATAATAACACACTGTCACTGTGTGTGGTTCCTTTACGCCTTCAGCTCCCTTAACGTCGGCTCGGTGTGTCAGCTTGGCGGCATCGTCAGTGTGTGACATTTGTACTGTGTGTGTGTTGGAACATGTTTAATAAAAATACACTTGCTGATGCTGCTCCGGTGTGTGGCTGCGAGCGTCTGCTGTTTGTGCAGGAGCCCACAGGCAGGTGGCGCTGTGCTGTGGCTGCCGGCGCGCTCACACTGCCTCCACGTTGATTTCAGAAAAAAAAAACTGAATTGTGATTTTTGCAACTTTGATCCAAACGCACTCGGAGCTTTTTAGTGCGCTGCAGATTCCACGGTAAGTGGCTGCTAATTAGCAAGTAACATATTTGAAATGTATTTGACCCCCGAATGACAGCAACGTTTACCTCCAAATTGATTGCAAAGCAAAACTTTTCCTGTGAGCAGACTCCCTCTGACTGTCCCAGAGGATCTTCCAAAGCCACTTCCTGGTTCTCCTGCTGAGCTCCAGTCAGACTGAGGCTGCGTTCAGCTGCGCAGGTCAAGTCACGAGCTAACTAACCCCAATCCTGAACCCCAACCCCAACCCAAACCCCCTAACCCCCAACCCGAACCCCCTAACCCCCTAACTCCCAACCCGAACCCCCTAACCCCCTAACTCCCAACCCGAACCCCCTAACCCCCTATCCCCCAACCCGAACCCCTGAACCCTCTAACCCTAACCTGAACCACCTAACCCCCTAACCCCTCCCAACCTGAGCCCCTCAGTCCTCTGATCGAACAGTTCGGAGAGGCTCAGCTTCGCTCTAAAAGTTTTGGTTTTCAATAAGTTTTGAGGTAAATGCTGTGGGGGGTTGATCCTGTGTGTGTGTGTGTGTGTGTGTGTGTGTGTGTGTGTGTGTGTGTGTGTTTATATATTAGAATCTGTTTTTCTTTTTTCTTTTTCCTTTTTGATATTTGAGTCTTACTGATGTATGTTTATGTATTTATATAGATTATGTTAGATAATTTTATTTACATTATTTGGTGTGTGTGTGTGTGTGTGGTGTGTGTTGGTCTGTGTGTAATGTGTGTGTATGTGCATGTGTCTGTGTTTGTGTGTGTGTGTGTGTGTGTGTGTGTCTGTGTTTGTGTGTGTGTGCTCAGCGGTCGGGGATCAAGCAGCTGGACGGTGAGGCGTTCAGGGACCACTGTGAGTATCCGGGACACAGGAAGACCAACATCATCGTCACCAACAGGTACGAACGGCCGACTTCCTGTCTGCGTCTTCTTCTGTGGTGCCGCTCACAGACGTCTGAGTTCAGCCAGTCAGATAGAACCATCATCGTCTTTATCGATTAATCTGCATTATTGATCAGTCGTTTGGTCCATAAAATGTCAGGAAGTGTTGATCAGGTTCATGTAGCAGCGAGGAACCCAAACCCAGAGAGAGTCAGAAGATCCACAAGAAAAACATGATTATTATATGGAGAACAGCAGCTCCTGTTCCTATCAGACTGAAGCGGATCAATAACCTGATCAGCTGAAGCGGATCAATAACCTGATCAGCTGACGTTCCCGTGCGCTCGGCGGCGGCTCCCTGCTCGCTTCTCTGTTCTCGATGCGTTTGTGTTCCTCTTCCTCAGGAGGGTTCTGTGCGTCAAGGAGATCGACTTTGTGGGCCACTTCAACAAGGAGTGGGAGTGTCTGCTGGAGAACTTCTGCAGGCCGCCGGCCGTGACGGGCGGCCAGCTCCACATCTACTGCAAGGTGACCGGAACCACACCCAGAACCACAACCACACCCAGAACCACAAACACAACCACAACCACACCCACAACCAGAACCAGAACCAGAACCACAACCACAACCACACCCACAACCAGAACCAGAACCACACCCAGAACCACAACCAGAACTAGAACCAGAACCACAACCACAAACACAATCACAGCCAGAACCACACCCAGAACCAGAACCACACTCAGAACCAGAACCACACCCAGAACCACAACCACAAACACAACCACACCCAGAACCACAAACACAACCAGAACCACAACCACAAACACACCCAGAACCAGAACCACAAACACACCCAGAACCAGAACCACAACCAGAACCAGAACCACAAACATAACCACAACCACACCCAGAACTAGAACCAGAACCACAACCACAAACACACCCAGAACCAGAACCACAACCACAACCAGAACCACAAACATAACCACAACCACACCCAGAACTAGAACCAGAACCAGAACCACAAACACAACAAGAACCACAACCACAAACACACCCAGAACCAGAACCACAAACACACCCAGAACCACAACCAGAACCACAAACATAACCACAACCACACCCAGAACCAGAACCAGAACCACACCCAAAACCAGAACCAGAACCACAAACACAACCAGAACCACACACAGAACCAGAACCACACCCAGAACAACACCCAGAACCAGAACCACACCCAGAACCAGAACCACAAACACACCCCGAACCAGAACCACAACCAGAACCACAAACACAACCACAACCAGAACCACAAACACAACCACAACCACAAACACACCCAGAACCAGAATCACACCCAGAACCAGAACCACAAACACAACCACAACCACACCCAGAACTAGAACCAGAACCACAACCACAAACACACCCAGAACCAGAACCACAACCAGAACCAGAACCACAAACATAACCACAACCACACCCAGAACCAGAACCACAAACACAACCACAACCACACCCAGAACTAGAACCAGAACCACAACCACA
Source organism: Myripristis murdjan (assembly GCF_902150065.1). Classification (NCBI taxonomy): domain Eukaryota; kingdom Metazoa; phylum Chordata; class Actinopteri; order Holocentriformes; family Holocentridae; genus Myripristis; species Myripristis murdjan. Next base: position 47,083,362 of record NC_043982.1, on the reverse strand, counting down.
AACACACCCAGAACCAGAACCACAACCAGAACCAGAACCACAAACATAACCACAACCACACCCAGAACTAGAACCAGAACCACAACCACAAACACACCCAGAACCAGAACCACAACCAGAACCAGAACCACAAACATAACCACAACCACACCCAGAGCTAGAACCAGAACCAGAACCACAAACACAACCAGAACCACAACCACAAACACACCCAGAACCACAACCACAAACACACCCAGAACCAGAACCACAACCAGAACCACAAACATAACCACAACCACACCCAGAACCAGAACCAGAACCACACCCAAAACCAGAACCAGAACCACAAACACAACCACAACCACAACCACACCCAGAACTAGAACCAGAACCACAACCACAAACACACCCAGAACCAGAACCACAACCAGAACCAGAACCACAAACATAACCACAACCACACCCAGAACTAGAACCAGAACCACAACCACAAACACACCCAGAACCAGAACCACAACCACAACCAGAACCACAAACATAACCACAACCACACCCAGAGCTAGAACCAGAACCAGAACCACAAACACAACCAGAACCACAAACACAAACACACCCAGAACCAGAACCACAAACACACCCAGAACCAGAACCACAACCAGAAACACAAACATAACCACAACCACACCCAGAACCAGAACCAGAACCACACCCAAAACCAGAACCAGAACCACAAACACAACCAGAACCACACACAGAACCAGAACCACACCCAGAACCACACCCAGAACCAGAACCACAAACACACCCCAAACCAGAACCACAACCAGAACCACAAACACAACCACAACCACAACCACAACACACCCAGAACCAGAATCACACCCAGAACCAGAACCACAAACACAACCACAACCAGAACCAGAACCACAACCACAACCAGAACCACAAACACAACCACAACCAGAACCACAAACACAACCACAACCACAACCACAAACACAACCACAACCACAAACACACCCAGAACCAGAATCACACCCAGAACCAGAACCACAAACACAACCACAACCAGAACCACAGCCAGAAGCAGAACCAGAACCACACCCAGAACCACAACTACAACCAGAACCAGAACTAGAACCAGAACCAGAACCAGAACCACAGCCAGAAGCAGAAGCAGAACCCTCAGCCAGGCAGTCAGCAGGGCTCCGTCTCGTTTGGAGGAATCCAAGAACCTTTAAGTTGTCTCGAGGTTAAAAAATCTAATTTATTTCTAAATGACGTCTTGAAACTGAAAGTTTAAAAACCGTAAGAGAACACGACAGAATCAGAACCAGAACCAGAACCACTTTCCAGGAGAACCTCAGGCTCAGCGGCCGAGCAGAGACAGGAAGAAGATCCACAACACAACAACACAGGCAGAGATCAGGAAGTGTGACACACACACACACTCACACACACAGACACACTCACACACACAGACACACACACACACTCACACACACACACACACACACTCACACACACACACACACACACACGCACACACACAGAGGAACATGGAAGCAGCAGCATCTGTTCTTCCAGCTGATCTGTGCAAACACTCGTTTGAGTTTTTATTTTGTTGTTTTATGTATTTTATTTCAGCTCATTTAACTTTAACTTCATTCTATTTCATTTTTATTTTTATATTTATTATTATTATTATTATTGTTTTTATGCTACTTTATTTAATTTACTTGTTTGTTTGTTTGTTTGTTTGTTTGTCCAGGAGCAGCAGAAGCTGAAGCTCCCTAAAAGAGACGGTCAGGAGTCGGTGAGGACGCTCCAGCTGAGAGACACACACACTGCCCAGGTACTGAGTGTGTGTGTGTGTGTGTGTGTGTGTGTGTGTGTGTGTGTGTCCTCTCTGACCTGGTTTCCATGGTTACGTGCAGAAGCTGCAGGCAGCGATCGCAGACGCTCAGGCGGCTCAGCAGCAGCGCCGCATGGTGAGGCAGAAGTCGCAGCGCTTCCTCAAAACCCCCAGCCACCAGTGAAGAAGAACAACTTCCTGTCCAGAGGACAACTTCCTGTTGGTTCCACCAATCAGGCGCTGAGGCTGCCGATGATCTGGGTTTTTAAATTTGTCCGGTTTGAGCATTCACCCTTTCAGCTCACACACGTTCACGTTTCTCCACGTCAGCGATCTCACTTCCATTTTTTTCTTCCGACGTTCAGATGAAAAACCCGTTCAGAGTCACGGCGCTGAGGTTCAATCTGTGGCTCTGGGACTACTTTGTGGCGGAGGCACACTCTGCTGTTTGTTTATGAGTGCGCCAGAAGGAAGCGGTGCATTCAGGTGCGATCAGATGGCTGCAAAAAACGAACCTCCATCTTCTTGTAAGTCAGAAAGCAACAAATCACATCATCCTTTTCATGAAGTCGGTTTGTTAATCGTTCATTTTCCGTCCAGACGGCCCCTGAACGCACCACAGGAGGCGCAGACTTCAGATCATGTGGGCATTAAACCGAATCACCGAGCCGAGAAAAGTCTGAAAAACAACAAACAGCGCGTCGATGTTTTTGTTTCTGATGTTTGAAACGAAACGTCGTCTGACGTGTTGCCGTGGAGACGAGGAGCGTGTGTGAGCTGAACTGAAACAGGTTCTAGAAAACGTTCTCAGGTCGGGCATTTTTCCTCAAACTGATTCAGCTGCAGAACCACCCTGACTTCCTGCTTCCTGATGCTACTTCCTGCTTCCTGACGGTACTTCCTGTGGGCGTGGCTGTGGGCGTGGCGGTACTTCCTGTGGGCGTGGCTGTGGGCGTGGCGGTACTTCCTGTGGGCGTGGCTGTGGGTGTGGTTTGGGTTTCTCTGCTGAAATGTCCTGAGACAGATTTGGATCATTAGTCAAGATCACTGATGGAGCTGATGTTTATGGATTTGTTTGTTTGTTTGATCCTGATATTATTTGTAATAAATGTGAGAATTTCTGTCAAAATTTTTGGTGATAAAAACACCAACACAAACATCTTTATTATTATATTAAAAAATTTAAAAGATTACAAAAAACACATTTATGTGTAATCTCAGAATCTCAGAATTGTTTTGTTTGTTTTTCTTTCTTTGTTTGTTTTTTGCTAAATGTACAACTTTAATCTTGAACCTGAGTGTTTGTGTGTGACTTTCCTCGAGCCTCCAGCTGAAGTTTCCACCAAAGATCTGCGTGCAATGAAGAAATATTTGTCAAGTTTATTTTCATTAAAAAAAAAATCCTTAATATTGTTTTCTGGGTGGCAGGAATTTAACTTGAGTCTTTAAATCTCCATGTTGCTAAAATGTTGTTCATGTGAATGGAACTGAATCATTTTTCTATAAACTCCTGATTGTATGAAGTCTGTTGTCTCTGTGGGTGGATTCAGCGGCGTTACCATGCGTAACGCTGTGTGACGTCTCTTTGAATGATCTGTTTGGTTTTAATGTTTTGCCTCACAGGTAGTGTTCCTCTGTTTTGTGGGCGTGTCACAGGTGTTATCCAATCAGCATCAGCCTGTATTGAAGCCTCCGCCATTTAAAACACTAGAGCTTCATTAAGGCTTCCAAGGTGGTATTTAATTGTGGCCAATGCTTCAAATGTTCCCCGTCATCTGAAGAGGTAAAAGCACATGATGTATGTGGTAAACATGATGAGAGATCAGACAGAGATGATTGTTTCTCTTCAATAATATGGAAACTTTTATTCAACTTTAAGCTTAAAACACGGTGGTTAGAAAGAAAAACCCTTTTATTCCATTTCCTAAGCAGTGGTTGGTAAGTCTGGTCTCAGTGACAGTTCAGCTCACAGGAGGAGCAGAAACACAGCAGAGAGCAGATCCGTCTCCTCAAATGTTTCCTCTCGTCCTAAAATGAGCAGCAAAGGTCGGCTCAGTATCGTTAGGAGCTCCAGCCTCCACAGAACCTCTGACCCGGGCTGGAGGTCTGATCCGGGCCGGAGGTCTGATCCGGGCTGGAGGTCTGACTCGGGCTGCAGGTCTGACCCGGGCTGGAGGTCTGATCCGGGCTGGAGGTCTGACTCGGGCTGCAGGTCTGATCCGGGCTGGAGGCCTGATCCGGGCTGCAGGTCTGACCCGGGCTGCAGGTCTGACCCGGGCTGGAGGTCTGATCCGGGCTGGAGGTCTGACTCGGGCTGCAGGTCTGATCCGGGCTGGAGGCCTGATCCGGGCTGCAGGTCTGACCCGGGCCGGAGGTCTGGTCCGGGCTGGAGGTCTCCTCCTGCGTCTGAGCGCTGAAGCAGAGGCAGTGTGTCCACAAGTGATGTCATCCTCAGTCACTTCTTCCCTCTGGGCTTCCATACTGCCAACGCTTGCGTAATGCAACAGGCTGTTCAGAGCTTTATCATTTCTGTTAGATTGACGTTGTCACTGGTTTACAGGATGTAGCGGTCATGTGAGGTCATGTGAGGTCATGTGAGGTCACTTCATGGGGTCTTGAACGGGGAGTTGATCCCCGTTCAAGACCCCAGAGAAAAATGTCTTAACATAAAAGCTGCAAAATGTCTGGTAGAAGCAATAAAAATGAATGTTAACATACATTTGAAGGTTCTGTGGTGAACCAGATATACACTATATTACCAAAAGTATTCGCTCACCTGCCTTTACTCATACTATGAACTGAAGTGCCATCCCATTCCTAACCCATAGAGTTCAATATGATGTCGGTCCACCTTTTGCAGCTATTACAGCTTCAACTCTTCTGGGAAGACTGTCCACAAGGTTGAGGAGAGTGTTTATAGGAATTTTTGACCATTCTTCCAAAAGCGCATTGGTGAGGTCACACACTGATGTTGGTCGAGAAGGCCTGGCTCTCAGTCTCCGCTCTAATTCATCCCAAAGGTGTTCTATCGGGTTCAGGTCAGGACTCTGTGCAGGCCAGTCAAGTTCATCCACACCAGACTCTGTCATCCATGTCTTTATGGACCTTGCTTTGTGCACTGGTGCACAGTCATGTTGGAAGAGGAAGGGGCCCGCTCCAAACTGTTCCCACAAGGTTGGGAGCATGGAATTGTCCAAAATGTTTTGGTATCCTGAAGCATTCAAAGTTCCTTTCACTGGAACTAAGGGGCCAAGCCCAGCTCCTGAAAAACAACCCCACACCATAATTCCTCCTCCACCAAATTTCACAGTCGGCACAATGCAGTCTGAAATGTACCGTTCTCCTGGCAACCTCCAAACCCAGACTCGTCCATCAGATTGCCAGATGGAAAAGCGTGATTCATCACTCCAGAGAACGCGTCTCCACTGCTCTAGAGGCCAGTGGCGGCGTGCTTTACACCATTGCATCCGACGCTTTGCATTGCACTTGGTGATGTGTGGCTTGGCTGCAGCTGCTCGGCCATGGAAACCCATTCCATGAAGCTCTCTGCGTACTGTACTTGGGCTAATCTGAAGGTCACATGAAGTTTGTAGCTCTGTAGCAATTGACTGTGCAGAAAGTCGGCGACCTCTTTGCACTATGCGCTTCAGCATCCGCTGACCCCTCTCCGTCACTTTACGTGGCCTACCACTTCGTGGCTGAGTTGCTGTTGTTCCCAAACGCTTCCATTTTGTTATAATAGAGCTGACAGTTGACTGTGGAATATTTAGGAGCGAGGAAATTTCACGACTGGATTTGTTGCACAGGTGGCATCCTATGACAGTTCCACGCTGGAATTCACTGAGCTCCTGAGAGCGGCCCATTCTTTCACAAATGTCTTGTTTCACAGTCTGCATGCCTGAGTGCTTGATTTTATACACCTGTGGCCAGGCCAAGTGATTAGGACACCTGATTCTGATCATTTGAATGGGTGAGCGAATACTTTTGGTAATATAGTGTACCACCACACACACACACACACACACACACACACACACACACACACACACAAATGAGTACCTTATGATTACAGCTATTGTCTTACAATAAAGGTAAAAAGTGATCCGGTTGCACAAAAGTGGGATAGTGGATCGTGGGATATGTTATGACATTAGTTACCATGGAGATTTATTCTGTGGAGCGAGCCTGCTCCAGACCAGGCTAAGTTCCAGGATCTATTTAATCTCATCCCTTATCTCAGTCAGCAGTCACCACAAACAGAAACTAATAGTTATTCCACTGCCCACTACAAATTGTTATCACATTGACACCTTCCTAAAATAATCACCTAAGTCATTTTTTCAGGTTTTTCAGGAGACACAAAAAAAATCACCAAAGATTAACTATGATATTTATTGATAATTTCACTCAAAAAGGTTATAAAGAAAAAAAAAAGATGACTACTGACATACTAAAAACAATGTCAGTCAGTTATGTAACATAACAGAAATAAATGACTTAGGCAAATTTCTGAACATGCCTTTGTTGACTTAGGCAATTGTAATATGTTATATGCCAAAGTTATACTAAACCTCATCACTTACCAATTGAGGATGAGCCCTGGATCATTGAAATAACTTCACTGGCAGAGAAAATTTTCTTTCTTCTTGATACCGCTGCCATCTTGAAACGCTTAAAATAGCCTAAAAACGTAAAATTGAATGGCATGACCTGTTCTGATGCTGGTTATTTTGCCAGAGGTGGCCAGCATCAAGAGGAGATGATTTAGACAAAAAACTCATTTTTGACAAATAAAATTTCTTAGGCGATCATTTTAGGAAGGTGTTGAAACTAGACCCACTGTCATTATTTAAACATTTGTGATCATTAATTTCAGTCATTGTAGATAAATGATGATTTTAGATGATGTTGAAATCATTAGATAATGTACAGTTTCCCATAAACTATAAAATATACATCCCATATAAATACACATCAAAGAGTAACATGACATTCCTTTATTAAATAAGGATAAATCAAAGCAGGTAAACCATCAGCTCCTTCACACAGTGACTCTACATGATAGAAAGCACAGAATCAAAGCATATTATACAATACAAGAATAAAGACACATTCAAAGGTCTGTATGTAATACACCCTGCATGTCTGCACACTGAAAGAAATGCAGGACAAATCCATACACAACAAATGAACAGACAAATGAATGGATGCAGTAGCAAGCTTGTATACACACAGTATACAGCCCAAACGACATAAGAGGCAAAATCAATTTAAATTGAAAAAAATAAATAAATAAATAGTCCTCTGCCAATAAAGGCCATATTTAACTGAAATTCACAGCATGCGTCTCTGCCACTGCAGGACATATTTAACTTAAATTTAGAGCATGAATGTTAACTAAAATAATTTAACACATATTGGTCCCTGAGCAGCCGACCACTGTCGTCATCAGGGAAGATGCAGGATTGTCCCAGTCTGTGTGATGGCACTCTGGGGGCCCTCTCCTTCCTCAGGCAGGCCACACTGTGGAGGACAGCACAGGCCACAGTGATGTCACATGTCCTCAAAGTCCTGACCCTTAAGTCCTAAAGACAGTGAAAGCACCTTCAGGAGGCCAAAGGTCATTTCAGTCCTGGCCCTTGTCCTGGCATGGGCATGATTGTAGGCCTGCTGTGCCCCCTGGGGGTCTGTGGTGTCAGGAGAAAAGGCTGGCAGGCATACCCCCCATCCCCCAGCAACACACCAGAAAATTGACCTGTCAATACAAAATCTCATCATCACAACCTCATAAACAGAGTGACATTCTTGACACAGCCATGATGTAAAAAGTGGTTATTAATAGAGGTTGTGTGGCTCACCTTGTGATAGGTGCTGAGAGATTCTGGAGGTCTGAAAGACTCGGGGGTCATGGACTGAGCCGGGCCACTTTGCCACAACATTGCTGATCAGACAGTCAGCACTGCAGACCATCTGAAATTATAAGATGAAGACTATTAAACCAATCAACGCACATCACAAGCAGTGTACAGTGTTCATTAACTGACAATATTAAAAAGTTTATTCTCTTGAAAAAATTTGATTTTGGGCGTGGTAACATCTGGCCATCATCAGCTGATCTAGTCAAGTGAGAATGAACCTGGTCGCACCGAACAATTAGTTTATATAAGAAAATGGGCAGAAAAGAAAACAGCATTTCTGAAGAATTGAGTTTCATTAAAAACCAGCCTTTTCTCTGCCGTTACCCCTGAGAGTTGACGGTGCATGCTGACAGCGTTTGTTCTCTTGGGACAAGGCAACACTAACCTGGCAGCTCTGTTTTGGGCAGTTTGTAATTTCGTTATTTGACCTGTAGATGCAGATGACCATACAGGTGCACAATAATCCAGGTGACATAAAATTAAAGATTTAGCCACCTGTCCCACAAGGTGTGTAGGGCCATAAGACACACATTTCCTCACCATTGAGATACCACAAAAGCTGACTGTCTATTATTGTAATTTTACTTTATCTACCTGTTCTATAGGTTCCCCCGCCAAGTTCACACTCATTTTTGGTGTAGATGACAATTCATGATTTGACCCCAAGATAATTGATTTAGTTTTTGAGATGTTTAGCACCAACTTATTTAGTTTTATCCAAACAAATACCCTATTTAACTCCGCTGATAAAACATTGTTCAGTTCACTGACAGTATTAGCAGCATAATATGCTGTGGAATCATCAACATACATTTGTACAGTTGCTTTATGCAAAACTGATGGTAAATCATGTGTGAATATTGCATATAAGAGTGGTCCCAGGCAGCTCCCTTGTGGGACCCCACAGTCCAAGACCCTTTGAGAGAGACCAGCTGCCAGTGTAATAAACCCTCTGCGTCCCACCTGTGAGATAACTTTTCATAAATTGGATGGTGGTTGGTCTGAATCCATAACATTCTAGTTTGCCAATGAGTAGATTGTGATCTATGACATCAAATGCCACACTAAAATCCAGTAATACTGCACCAGTCATCTTTGATTATTATTATCCATATCCTTCAGCCAGTCATCTGTCATTACTGTAAGGGCAGAACAAGTTGAATGGTTATGTCTGTAAGCATGTTGGAACTCAGTGTTCAAGCCATTACTGTCAAAATAATCCTGTATTTGTGAATGCACTATTCTCTCCATCAGTTTACTGAGAACTGGGAGAAGAGTTAAAGGCCTACTGTTCTTCCCAGTGAGTGCGAGTCTGCCATCTTTAGGGATGGGAATAATTTTACCCTCTCTCCAGATAGTGGGAAAAACTCCCTTCATTAAACATGCATTTAATATATGACATAACGGTTCATAAACATAGTCAGCTGCCAGAGCAAGTCCTTTACTGTCCAGCATGTCAGTGCCCACTGAACTGTGTTCAGGCAGGGACTTCAACAACGTCCTGACCTCCTGCTCCTCCACATTATTAAACTGGAACGTGCAACTCTTGTCCAACATCACGTTGTTTTTTTATAAGTTTTAGATAATCAGAATCAAATTCACTATTGTCCATGTTTTGCCTTAGCGCATTGACCTTATTTATGAAGAAGTCATTAAAATAATTTGCTGTATCAGGTGGTTTAGTCAAACATGCCTTCTGATTCCACAAAAGAAGCCCCACCAGTTGTCCGTCTCCATTATTTCATTAAGGGTTTTCCAGAGCTCTTTGCCATCCTGCTTTACAGCATTTATTCTTTGTATGTAATCTTCTTTTTTCATTGACCTATTCAGTTTCATAACCTGATTTCTCAGTTGACTGTACTTGAATCTGTCCTCCACTTGTCCTCATATTACTACTGTAGATTTGGCTTCATCTCTTCCCTTCATGAGGCTCTTAAGAGTCTCATTTAGCCATGGAGCTGGTCTTGCTTTTACAATACACTTTCTCATAGGGGCATGCTTATCAACAATCTTCATTGAAGCTCTCCATTAAGATATTTAAGGAGGCCTCAGGCTCTTCAGCAGCATACACACCAGTCCAGTCAATATTACTAACATCTGACAAAAAACATTCCAGAATGAATTTCTTAAACATCCTTTTATGCACTATATTGACCTTATATTATGGTCACTAAAACCCACAGATCGAGTAACTGGTTTAGTGCAGTATTCAGGAAGATTTGTATAAATATGATCTAGGCAAGTGGCAGAGGTATGGCCAGCGCTGTTAGTAAAAACTGGTTGATTGACAGATCATCTGAGACAGATTACAAGAATTAACATACATGAATCATCGAGGTATTGCACATCAGTCCCAGGAGGTCTATAGCAGCAGCCTATCAGCTCCAGCTTAAGGTTAGGAAGATGCACTTTGACCCATAGAGATTCTAAACTATCTGAGATAAACTCAGAGCACAGTTTAGCCAGAAAGTTATTTCTAATATATAATGCTCTGCCACCCCCATGTTTATTCCTGTCCCTTCTAAAAAAGTCATGTTCACCTGAACATTTATGCTGTGAAAGGAATTCTTATTCACAAAACCCACCTGATGAGCACCTGAGGGGGATTTTATCTTGATGTGCATGCAGAGGAGCATGGAGCATGAGGGGCAAATATAAAGATAAGATAAGAGGAACTTTATTCATCCTGAAGGGAAATTCAATTCAGTCAGTGAGCTCATCTATTTATCAGTGTTATACAGTCTGATGGAGTTACATTTACACAATTTCACTCACATCTGCAGTCAATTTCACTTACAACTATGTTTTCAGACTATTTGGATTGTAATTGTGATGGTTTCTGCAGTACTTTGCCACGCTTTCTCTCGTTGTTTATAGCAGGGGCCGTGTTGCCCTTCTTTTTTATTTGATCCTTCACCTCCTCGTAAGCCTCCATGAGGATTTCTGCCTCCGACGGGCTCCGATGAGCTCTGCAGTGTCCTCCGTCATGTCTTTCAAATGTCATTAGACTGCAATCAAATTCCTAACATGTGGAAATCTTCCACTGTTACTCCAATCCGAAAAATATCTAACCCTGAAACACTAAATGATTTCAGGCCTGTCGCATTAACATCATTAATAATGAAAATCTTTGAGAGAATCGTTAAAGGCCTGGTCACGTCTTCTATAGAGGGACTTGATCCTTTACAGTTTGCCTATCAGACAGGGAGAGGAGTAGAGGACGCAAAGCTCTTCATTCTTAATAACCTCTATAAACATCTTGAGGAGCCACAAGCCCATGCCAGGCTTCTGTTTCATGATTTTTCATCGGCATTTACAGTTTTTGTTTTTTTTTGATTGCTTGAACTCATTTTGCAAATGCTTTGCTCACTGTGCCAAAACTCTGAACACAACGCAAATAAGACACAACACCTGGAAATAAACTCTCACATTCATGGCAAACTGAAACTCAGTCATCAAAACTTCAAAATCCTTTGTCAAAATGTAACTCTGATGACAAAAGGAAACACATTTCCATCATATGAACACACTTTCACATCAGCAGCAACACAATAACACACTGAACACAAAACACTGCACTTTTTACTGCTTTTCATTTATTTTTTCAAAAAGAGTCCTGCAAAGCTCAAAATAGAAATTAAGCACATTTTTCACAGTAACAGCTGTTTCCAAAATAACCAAAAAATGAAAATAAATAAGAAACTGAACACAGTATACAGTATACTGTACTTTACACTACAGTTTTTTTCAATCACTTTTTCCAGTATAATGGAACTGGGATCCACTTTGTCGTCATCTTCACTTCCAAACCACAGCAGAAGTTTTCTTTTGCAAATGTTTTCATACCTTTTCATTGGATTCACACATTTTTCAGGCTCTTTTGCACATCACTTCTCACATGTGTCATTTCCATGGCCCTGACTCCATTGACTTCACTGTGGTAGTCAAAAGCAAAACATCTGCTCACAGCTGATAGAAATGAGCTGCATCTCTGTGAAATCACTAGTGCACCTGCATCACTGCCCTTTCCACCAATCACCATTCACCAATCAGTCAGGACGCACCTACAAAAAAGGGGCCTATAAATTGTATTCTGTATTTTTTTTTTCAACTCCTCTGAGTTTTTCTGTGTAATACTGTATGTGAATTACAGTATTTCAGTTTTTCCATCAATACAGTAAAATTTCACCTCAAAGTCTTTGAGTTTGGATGCAGTTCTTTACTGTAAGTTCACATTTGAATGTGCAGCTCACAGGAGAACCTTGTTCAAACTGACAGCTGTATTTTGTATTCTGCTGTCAGCTGGGTTACAGTACAGTAGAGCTGACTGAAGGAATCTACTCATTTGGGCAGAAGTTGAGTTGTTTGAGGGAAATATTGGCTTTTGCTACTTGCTTTACAATATGTAATGATGTAAATCATCAAAAATATGACTGCAATCCACACAGGAGAAAGTAAGGTTGAACCTGCTCAGACTGAAAAGGGTGTGTTGTATTATGGAGTTGAGTATGAAGTGAGTGAGTGGATTAGTTGTATTGGATGGTGACAAAATGTGCTTTTGCTGCATGTTTGAAATGTTTTGTCATGGTAAGAGCCTTTTGCAAACAAAATGTGTTATTTTGGGAAGAGCGCCTCTCAATAGGCCGATGGATTTACTGTTTTGAAACCAGAGTTTCTGAGTTGACAAACAGAAATAAACATACATATATAATATGTAAAGCAAAAATAAAAATAAATAAAACAATACAACAAAAATAAGGTTTTGTGGCTGTACGTAGTTTGATTTTGTTGTATTGTTTAATTTGTGAAAACTTCTGCTGTGGTTTGGAGGTGAAGATGATGACAAAGTGGATCCCAGTTCCATTATACTGGAAAAAGTGATTGAAAAAAAAAAACCTGTAGTGTAAAGTACAGTATACTCTATACTGTATTCAGTTTTGAGTTGACAGCCATCAAATCTCTTACAGTTTTTTCAATTGCTTACACACAAAACCTTTATATATCACACTATTTCTAAACTCTTTCACTCAAACCTCACAACTTCACCTCAAATCAGCAAAACCATAAACTAATTCTCAGCCTTGACACAGTTTTCAATTTAGCTATTCACTTTTTGCAAATCAATACACACAGTTCTCTAGCTAACACACAAAAATCTATCAGGAAGTAACTTGATTTCCCATTTCAAACACAACCAATCAAAATGCCACACTTATTCATCAGTGCCTCAGACTCTGTCCTCATATATGGAAACAATAATTGCTTTACTGAACACCAACCAATCACTCCTTGACATAGGTCTATAAATAGGTCAAAGGTCAAACTATCTGTCAAACAACAGTGCAGAGAGAGCCAGTGGAGTCAGAGGAAGACGCAGAGGATGAGGAGTCCAGGTTTGTGGAGGACGCTTTGGAACAGTGATGGGTCTTTCGTGAACGAAAGAGCCGGCTCCTGATTGGGAGCCGTTTTTTTTTTTTTTTTTTTCAGGAGCCGGTTATTTTTTTCTGCGAAAGCCGCACGTGATTGGTCAAGATGTGGGGTACCGTCTGTCTGAACTGACTGCTTCATCCTGAACCGGCAGTTACACACACACACACAAACACACACACACACAAACACACACTCACACTCTCCTCCATATGTGATGGTTGGTGTACTTTGCTTTGATTTTTTATTATGCTGTACAATGCTGCATCCACAACAGCAACTTATTTATTCAGAAAAATTAAATATTTTTGGTTCCATTATTTACGGTGGCCGAGAACCGCCAACGCTGCAAATAAAAAAAAACGCTGCAAATAAAAAAAAACGCTGCAAATAAAAAAAAACGCTGCAAATAAAAAAAACGCTGCAAATAAAAAAAACGCTGCAAATAAAAAAAACAACGCTGCAAATAAAAAAGAAAAGCGCTGCAAATAAAAAAAAAACCCACAACGGAAGTGAACCGAGGAATGTTATTACCGATGCACAGGTGTGTTTTTGTGTGAGAGAAGAAGAAGAAGAAGAAGAAGAAGAAGAAGAAGAAGAAGAAACAAACGCAAACGCACTACGCAAAACAAGTAGAAAAACGACTGCAAAAGTAAGTGAAATAAGTGTTATTTATCTTGCAGTCACCACTGTGACTGCGGGCTGCACCGAGTTGATACGGAGGACGCATGTTGCAAATGTACAGTTAGTTACTCGGTTATTCCATGTTACTACTCCTACACCCTTCCCCCCCGGGAGCGCCGGCACCGCCGCCACCCACGTGACTTTAAAAAAATGCACATATATCTATCTCTCTCTATGGATATAGATACATCTATCTATTTATCTATCTATCCACCATATCTATCTATCTGTCTACCGATGCACAGGTGTGTTTTTTGTGTGAGAGAAGAAGAAGAAGAAGAAGAAAAGGAGACGACGACCGAAAAAGTAAGTGATTTTTTATTATTATTTTATTTTATTTTATTAAAGTGTTATTAATGTCGCTACGTGACTGTAGTTTTCAATGTGTTATATAGTTTGGCCATGTAGCCCCGGGTTTGGGACTTGTCTTGCCCTAGATAGTCCTTGTGTTGAGCCAGCATTACACTGAAAGTAGTACTGATTAATCTTTCCAAATGTTGTGTTATTTAAAAATGTTCATGCAATTGAAGTGCAAAGCAACCTAATAATACTTGTTTTGTTTTGTTGCAGATCATAATGTATTGTCCTTTTTGTGGACACCAGCTGGCTTCAAAATCAGCCTTTTGTTCTGCATGTGGGAAAGACATCAAATTCCTGTGTGAGGTTGATGGGGATAAACCTGGCGAGTTCCTGTGTGAGGCTGATGGGGATAAACCTGGCACAAGTGGAGGTAATGTTTCAATTTTTTTATTAATTATTAGGCTTAGGCAGTGTACATTCTATAACTTATGAGTATGGGTGAGAACACTATCTCTCTGTTCTTTCTCAATGATGATTGATTTGACTCTTATTTGAAGCAGAAGCTACACGAAAAACGGCACTGGAGTCTTTCCAGGAATTTCGGACTCTAAAAGAAAAAGAGAGACGAGCGTCTTTTAAGAAGAGAAGTGCACCATCAAAAGACAGCCTGAGGGTTGTGCAGGTAACTTTTGTTGCTGAGATAGATTAATAATTTGCTGGCAGTCCATTCTGTCATGTATTTGTAGTGTTACTGAACTAGGTAACAGTCGCCTATTTCCATGTTTCTCTGTAGATTTCAGTAGGCCTCATCCATCTTAAAGATGGTGTACTCAAGACTGTTAGAGGCAAGGTACTTCCCCTTTTGGTGCGGCCAGAGTCTAATGCTGAAGAACTTCAGAGAGCTGCTGAGCATAAAATGAAGACGTTCCACCAAAATTTACATGGTGGTCCGTATGTTCTGCTTTATCCTGACGGCACACGGGTAACAAATATACCAGGAGAAGAAGTACCCTTCACGCTCAAACATTACAAGGAGGCAGTTGGGAAGGCCTACCAACGCATAACGCTGTACATTTGTACAGCCGAAGATTTCCTCACCTCTTGTAAGTAATTGTGAAATGAATTACCAACCAAAAAGAGCTTTTTAATTTGTTTGTCAAGAAAAGTTGTCTGTTGTCCTGAGTAGTCTAAAATCCACTTATGCTTGTTCTTGTATTTTGCAGCTCAGGAAACCTCTGAATCTGACTCATCGGATTCAGAGGTTATCATCATGAGTCGCAGTTCTGCAGAATTCAGTGCAGCTGACACAGTAGTGAGTGCTACATTTGTTGTGTCTTACATTGTTTATATTGTAAGTTCTGTCAGGAAGTGAAAATGTTTTTAGATTTTACTGAATATATCCTATAGAAGCCACATTTTTATGATGAAACATGTGCCAAAATAGCATTTTAAATTAAATGTTGCAGCGTCCTGGCCTACACATATTTTACAAACTTAAGAAAACAACTTAATTTAGTGCAGATAGCTCCAAAATCACACCATAATAATTTGTATGTTTTTCATTAAAAGTGATAATGTAAGAATGATCATTCCCCCTGTTGCAAATCACACACACTATCGGTCAGAAAGATAAATTTCAATATTCATGGTCAAATTTGTTCTGCTCTAGTTCTGTCAATCAAATCCGATATATTCTTTTTTACTTCCAGTTATGGGAACCTGCAGATGGAGAGTCATGCACTGATTCAGCAGCTCCAGTAATTGTGTCTCCTAAACATTGTCTATTGTTCACATTGTTTCCTTGTCTGAAAATATTGTCACACAATTAATGTCTTAAAGTACATAAATAATGTGTCACACTGACATAGAGATCCACATTTGTGTACATTAGAATAATCTTTTCTTTCTAAATCAGCCCTCAGATAGCCATGACTTAAATCACTTCAACTTAGCTGTCCTATCCCTGTTATGGTTTGTGATTCAGGTCTTACCTTCTGACTCAGAAGAGGGCCCAAGTACATCAGGAGGTGTGATGGAAACTGCGTGCTATAGGTATTATACTTTCCTGTCTACAATTCAAGTATATTTTATATAAAAACATCAACAATGTAAACTTGTGTGTGTCAATATTTCAGCAAATATACTCAGCTCTATGCGCCAATTGTTATAGAGGATGAGGATGACTCAGACAGTGTTGGGTGCAGTCATGAAATTCCAGAGGAAACAGAGTAAGAGAAAAGTTAACCTTACTTCAACTGTGGTTGTTATTTTTCCTGGTCCAAAATGTCTGCTATCATGTACCATGTAACATGGCCATGATTTATCTGATGGCAGGGTGGACCAGCTATCAATTTCTGAGGTAATTGAAAACCTTGCACTAGAGATTGACCATCAAGCTGTCAGCAGATTCAACATCTGTCGCTCTGACATCTGGGATGGAGCAGTCAGAGGATTCAGAAGGGCAACATTTTCTGAAAAGAAAGACATCCTGGTGAAATTCACTGATGATGAAGGGAGGTTTGAGGAAGGTCTGGATGCAGGTGGCCCTAAGAGGGAATTCCTTTCCCTTCTTATGAAAGAACTGAACAAACGGCCCATATTTGATGGACCTGTGGAGAGCCGCTACCTGGTCTATAATTCAACAGGTTATGTTTTGTGTATAATGTATTAAAAGAAAAAAAAACATTTCAACCATACAGTGCTTTTAAATATGGAAACTGATTTAATATCTCTTTATTCTGCATTTCCTTGGACAGCTATCGAAGAGGATGAGTACTATTTAGCAGGGAAGATGATAGCTGTGTCCATTGTACATGGCGGACCTGGTCCTAATTTTCTATCAGAGGATCTGGTCAGCTACATCTCAGGGCAGACCAGTTTCAAGGCATCTGTAGTAGACATTACAGATGAGGAGATAGGGAAAGTCCTACAAGAGGTATGAGGACACTTGATAGAAGGGTGTGAAATTCTAGAATAGGTAAAGAGAGTAAAGAGAGATTTTTGTCCACTTAAACCATTCATTCAAGATATACTTCTGGCATTACCATTTTTTTATAACTACTTGTCATATTTGAAATGTGTGGGACTCTTATTTCTTCTTTTAGATTCTGAATGCACCGTCATTGGACATCCTTCAGGACTTGATGGTAAGGAACAGCGCCATGTTGCAGACTGCTGGGTGCTTCAGGCATGTCAGGTCATGTGACGAACAAAAAAAGATTGTAGAGGAGTACCTGAAGTGGTACATCATCCACAGGAACAGCACTGCAATCGAAAGGTAGGTTTTTGTCGCTAAAATAATTATGAAAAAACATGTTGCTGTTGTCCCATTTTCTTGCTTATTTACTTCTACATGATGCACATGTAACTTTGCTTGCATCTTTTAATTGTATTTTAGATTTAAGGCTGGACTTGAAAGTCTGCAGTTTCTGAAAGCTCTGCAGCAGCATCCAAGGGTCCTGACCCCTGCTCTCTGTCATGCTGATGTGAAGCTGTCTGCTGCAGAGATGGAAAATCTGTTCCTGCCTGAGCTTAGTCAAAAGGGAAGCAACAGGAGGGCTCAGGAAGAAAAAGCTATGAGTTACTGGGCGGACTATCTTCTGGATTGTGAAGGTTAGTCAATTTGCTCGTCTGATTTTATACACACACATATTATGAAAAGTTCCAGTGTTGATGTAGACAGAATTTACTGTCAATTGATTCCAACATTCTGTACTTTTAGAAAATGACAGCCCAGTGACCTTGGAGGAGGTGTTAATCTTCGCTACAGGTGTACCATGTGTGCCTCCTGCTGGTTTGAGTCCTCTGCCACGCCTTCAGTTCCTGTGTCCGACAACTTCAACATTCCCAATGGCGAATACCTGTGCCAACATTCTAAAGCTTCCTCTTTTGGACACTTATAGTGCCTTCAAAGCCAACATGGACTTTGGCATCAAGAATTCCCCTGGTTTTGGATGCCCATAGACAGCTTTACAACTTGTGGTTGTAGACTAGTGAATGAGAGGTGTATGCGTGTTTTTTTCATCTGTTTTTGTTATATTTCATTGTACATTTGTAATTTTATAAGTTAAGTTGCACATTCCTCCAGAGGTTTCCCTCTTTTGTTTTAAAAGTTACAGTTTACAAAGAAGTTGTACTGCTTAAACTGCAGTAGCCATGTACTTGTTTGATATTTTGATTTGTAATTCTAATATGTGGTCTGTTTTGACACCACATATTTTTGTTGTATTATTATGTACTGCACAGGAATGGGCTTGCAACTTCAGTTTGCTTCTATAATAAAAATACAGAACTACAGACTTTTTTTCAGGCGTAGACACCTTTATTTGAGACAGGAAGTGATAGGAGAGAGAGGGAAATGACATACGGCAAATATTACACAAATTATCAATTTTTTTTTTGAAAAAAAAAAAAAAAAAAAAAAGCCAAATATGTCCCTAAAAGGCTTAAAGACCAGCCATGCTTTTCAGGGTGATGTAGTTCTCCACAGCTGATTCCCACTGCAAAGGAGCTCTTAGACCACTCTGTCTTTGCAGTTCTGTGAAGAGAGTTTCATGCTCATCCCCATCAGGAGTTGCTGGCACTGGCATGATGCTGGTGATGTTGTTCAGGGTTTGGGCAGATGCTGGGAAACCGCAATTCCTCCCATCAAATCTAGGAGCAAGTACGGGAAAGTGTCCACATTGAGCAACACATCAAGAAAGTTTAGCTTTCCTGTTTTAAGTTTTAGTTTCATGGTCATTCTAATTATCTCCAGAGATTCTTACAGGACATGGATGCAGAGACCCAAAGACAAGCAATCATCATTTAAACTAAGTATCAAATATTAGAGAAAAGCACTATGCATGAGGGAAGAATTTATTGTGAATTTTATTTTTTATAATCAAAATGTTAAAAAATATTTTCAAGTGCATTCAAGTACACAAGTTTTAGAGCACCACATTATTTCAGTTTTTATTTACTTAACATTATTAAATGTGTCAATGTAAAATTAGAGACCGGATGTGTATATTTATATAACTTAATCCAAAATATTGTAAGTAAAGATCATTCATCAATACTCACCTGTGAGGCACGTGATACATTGCCTCTGGTTTACCAGATGGGCACCGGGATTGGTGGACAGGACGGATGGTGTGAGTGTTCCAGTACAGCTTGTATTCATCCAGCTCTTTCTGCAGGACTCCCAGGAAGCAGTATCGTACCAGCTTTGTGTGTGCAGGGCTACCATTGAAGAGATGCCTCTCCCTCAAGTCACTGAACAGATCCATCCAAAATTGGCTCCTGGATAGAACACACACATTTTATTCATCAAGGTCATCATTTTGCAAAAGGTGTAGATTGATCTACACGTACACTTGCTACTGACTCAATGCCTTTTGGAGATTTCACTACAATATACCTTTTCCTTTAAAAACCACAGCAATATATATAGGATTTGAGAAATAATATAAATGCATACAGCAAACACATAAATCCACAGTCAAGTAAAGCATAAATGAATTCAACACCTTTGTTTCCGAAAGTAGGACCACCAGCTTTCAATCCTCTGGTTGGATGTTGAAGTGCCATACATGTGGCTTTTAGCTCCCGCAAAGTCATCTGTATGCTCTGATCTCAAGGTACAGTGAAGTGCTGCCATTACTCCATTTTCTGTGCCACAATCTGTGCGAAGCCGCTTTGGAAAAACTCCATGCTCAGCTACACAGTTGATATAGTTTTGAGCAATAACTGAAGGATCATTGTTGGACTTTCCACAATTCAGCCACATGATTTTTCTGGAGAAGCCATCAATACAGCCACTTATGGCAATTCCAAAAGGTTTTAATTTGTCATAGCCATCAACATGCCAGATTTCATTTGGTCCCGCTGAATGATATGCCCTTCGAACAAATCTGCGTCTGGAGCGAATCTCTGTTCCACATGGATCCAGCTCTGCCATTAGGCGCATCACATCATCTCTTCTGACTACAAGACAGTATTTCTGTTTCAGAATCTGCCACATTGCTCTATAACCTAAAAGCTGGCCTGATCCTTTCAGCTCCTCAGAAATGGCTGCCTGCACAGTTGCAATCGGAGTGTAGTTGATCCTCCTGGTCAGGCCTGCATCTTTTAGTCTTCTTTCCAGATCACGAAGACTAACTGATATGTTGTGTTTTGTTTTCAGCAAATCAACTATTATTTCGTAACTATGGCCCTCTGTGAAATATTTTTGGATTAGTTCATCCATTGTTGTAGCTTCAGGACCTGAGGGGTAGAAAGGAGGACTCTATATTAGATACTAAATACTGTACGGCATTATAAATGTTTTCAATTTTTACAGACAGGTGAATAAATAAGATTGTTTAAATTAGCATGTGTGGGTGACATGGTAGTTAGTGATTGGAGTTATGGAGGAATCAAGCTATTCAGTGCACTTGTTATAATTAATTACTTCAAAATGTCTTTATGTTAAAGTAGCACACTGCAAAAAATTCTAAATTGTTGCATAGGACAGATTACTTTTACACAATTATTATAATTGTCACTAAGGGAATAACTTATTAACTTGACGATGAGAGATTGTTTACAGGGATCAGTACTAGACTAAGATGCTTTCTTAATTTTCCATGTCTTGGCCTCTGATGTGTGGGCCAAGAAATGGTATCTAGATAGTAATTTCTAGTATCATTATAACACTACCTCCAAGGAGGGTGTAATGGCTGACACATGTTGGAATTTGTGAAATATCCTACTTTTCACATTCATTGCATTCCACATGCCTCTTGTTATGGATTTCAACATATGAAGTGGTATATTCATGACTAACACACAGTATATTCTCTGAAAAAAGATTAGCAATCCATCATTTTAAGAACCTCATTAACTGTCAGAAAAAATGCACCTTCATCTTGAAGACTCCTTAGAAAACTGACATTTCTACTACATGAGCCACAATAAACCAGGACGGTTTGGAGGTTCACTCCACAGAAGGGACAAAACATGACCTGGTAAATGACAAAGCAAAGAGAGAAAAGTTTAGGATTCAATGACATTATGGTACTTTCTCAAATCCCCCCCCCCACCCCACACAGCTTTAAAGTCACATTCAAATAACGCATCCTCTCCAGATGAGCTTTATATCATACCCAGGGCTACATGGCCAAACTATATAACACATTGAAAACTACAGTCACGTAGCGACATTAATAACACTTTAATAAAATAAAATAAAATAATAATAAAAAATCACTTACTTTTTCGGTCGTCGTCTCCTTCTTCTTCTTCTTCTTCTCCTTCTTCTTCTTCTTCTCTCACACAAAAAAACACACCTGTGCATCGGTAGACAGATAGATAGATATGGTAGATAGATAGATAAATAGATAGATAGATAGATAGATGTATCTATATCCATAGAGAGAGATAGATATATGTGCATTTTTTTAAAGTCACGTGGGTGGCGTCGGTGCCGGCGCTCCCGGGGGGGAAGGGTGTAGGAGTAGTAACATGGAATAACCGAGTAACTAACTGTACATTTGCAACATGCGTCCTCCGTATCAACTCGGTGCAGCCCGCAGTCACAGTGGTGACTGCAAGATAAATAACACTTATTTCACTTACTTTTGCAGTCGTTTTTCTACTTGTTTTGCGTAGTGCGTTTGCGTTTGTTTCTTCTTCTTCTTCTTCTTCTTCTTCTTCTGCTTCTTCTTCTTCTTCTTCTTCTTCTTCTTCTTCTCTCACACAAAAACACACCTGTGCATCGGTAATAACATTCCTCGGTTCACTTCCGTTGTGGGTTTTTTTTATTTGCAGCGCTTTTCTTTTTTATTTGCAGCGTTGTTTTTTTTTATTTGCAGCGTTTTTTTTATTTGCAGCGTTGTTTTTTTTATTTGCAGCGTTTTTTTTATTATTTGCAGCGTTTTTTTATTTGCAGCGTTTTTTTTTATTTGCAGCGTTTTTTTTTTATTTGCAGCGTTTTTTTTATTTGCAGCGTTGGCGGTTCTCGGCCACCGTAATTATTGCTTGTGTTGACTTCTATTTGCATGCTACTGGATTTTCACTCTTATATGGCAATATATCAAGAAAATCCATAGAAACAAAAGAGCTTTAGATTTAGAGTGGCAGTGTGTAAATGATATACACAAGTATGTGACACAATGGGAGATGTGTTTGTGATGTGAGACAAATGCTTGCTTTTGAGATGTGTTTACAATATTTTGAATACTGTGTTTCATTTTGCAGTAGATAGGGCGCTTTTTGCATTTTGTGTGAGCAGTAGTTGGATTTGTGTGTAAAGTTTTGAGAAAAAGACACAGAGCTTTGAAAATGTGTGTAAGCAATTGAAAAAAACTGTAACATGTTCACAAAATGGAACTTGAACATACCATTCATTGAATAAACACAACTAAGCTTTTGGCTGAACACTACCAAGCATGTACAGAACACTGAAGAGCAAAACTGAAGACATAATTATAGAAATGGAACACACTGAATCAATGACAATGCCCACTTCTCTCATAGACAAACATAAAACATCACTTGTTGGACTTGTTGGAGTATAAACTTATGACAGTGGGCGTGGATGGGTTATTTTATCAAGCGGTTAAAGCATTAGACAAAAAAACAGTGGCATGTGTTCAGGTGAATGATCTGAGGACAGGATGGTTTTCTAATGGGAGTCAAACAGGGAGACGTTCTCTCCCCTCCCCTCTGCTCCTTGTTTGTTAATGATCTAGCCCGACAAATTAAAAATGAAGAGACTGGGGTGCAAATTGGGGACTTGAAATTAAATTGACTTCTGTATGTGGATGACACAGTTATCCTGGCAGAGAGGGAGGAAGAGTTCCAGTCCCTGTTAGATATTGTTAATAACTGGTGTCGGAAATGGAGAATGTCAGTTAACCAAGGGAAACCCAAGTTACACATTTCAGAAAAAGGGGTGTAAATAGAAGCTCCGTTCATTTTTATGTGGGAGTTAAGCCAATATGTTACACCAGGACTTATAAGTACCTTGGCTTCATTTTGGAGGAACATCTAAAATGGGAAGAAGGGATTAACCCCCTCGCAGATACAGCAGGTAGAGCTCTAGGTTCGATTGTGAGTAAAATGAAGTGCAAGGATCTGGGATCTGCTCCCTTTTCAAAGCTCTATGATGCCTGTGTCACCCCGGTTCTCTTATATGCAGCAGGAATATGGGGAAGTAAGGACTCACCCAGGGGTAATGCTATTCAAAACAAATACACTATATTACCAAAAGTATTCGCTCACCTGCCTTTACTCATACTATGAACTGAAGTGCCATCCCATTCCTAACCCATAGAGTTCAATATGATGTCGGTCCACCTTTTGCAGCTATTACAGCTTCAACTCTTCTGGGAAGACTGTCCACAAGCTTGAGGAGAGTGTTTATAGGAATTTTTGACCATTCTTCCAAAAGCGCATTGGTGAGGTCACACACTGATGTTGGTCGAGAAGGCCTGGCTCTCAGTCTCCGCTCTAATTCATCCCAAAGGTGTTCTATCGGGTTCAGGTCAGGACTCTGTGCAGGCCAGTCAAGTTCATCCACACCAGACTCTGTCATCCATGTCTTTATGGACCTTGCTTTGTGCACTGGTGCACAGTCATGTTGGAAGAGGAAGGGGCCCGCTCCAAACTGTTCCCACAAGGTTGGGAGCATGGAATTGTCCAAAATGTTTTGGTATCCTGAAGCATTCAAAGTTCCTTTCACTGGAACTAAGGGGCCAAGCCCAGCTCCTGAAAAACAACCCCACACCATAATTCCTCCTCCACCAAATTTCACAGTCGGCACAATGCAGTCTGAAATGTACCGTTCTCCTGGCAACCTCCAAACCCAGACTCGTCCATCAGATTGCCAGATGGAAAAGCGTGATTCATCACTCCAGAGAACGCGTCTCCACTGCTCTAGAGGCCAGTGGCGGCGTGCTTTACACCATTGCATCCGACGCTTTGCATTGCACTTGGTGATGTGTGGCTTGGCTGCAGCTGCTCGGCCATGGAAACCCATTCCATGAAGCTCTCTGCGTACTGTACTTGGGCTAATCTGAAGGTCACATGAAGTTTGTAGCTCTGTAGCAATTGACTGTGCAGAAAGTCGGCGACCTCTTTGCACTATGCGCTTCAGCATCCGCTGACCCCTCTCCGTCACTTTACGTGGCCTACCACTTCGTGGCTGAGTTGCTGTTGTTCCCAAACGCTTCCATTTTGTTATAATAGAGCTGACAGTTGACTGTGGAATATTTAGGAGCGAGGAAATTTCACGACTGGATTTGTTGCACAGGTGGCATCCTATGACAGTTCCACGCTGGAATTCACTGAGCTCCTGAGAGCGGCCCATTCTTTCACAAATGTCTTGTTTCACAGTCTGCATGCCTGAGTGCTTGATTTTATACACCTGTGGCCAGGCCAAGTGATTAGGACACCTGATTCTGATCATTTGAATGGGTGAGCGAATACTTTTGGTAATATAGTGTACATTTACTCCTGTTCTGGCTCTCCAGGGTGACATGGGATGGGTTCCATGTCTGATAAAGCAGAAAGGGGAAATGATTAGGCTATGGAATCGTTTGTCTTCTATGCCAGAGGAAGAATTGCCAAAAAAGTCTTTAACTGGGATGAAGCCAATAAATATCCTTGGTGCTGTGAACTGTCTGCTATTTTTAGTGAGATGGATCAACAACACATCTTTACTAACAGTCTGCAATGTAATGTTAATTTTGCGATGCATAAGTTATTCCTGGCATACAAAGAAAAATGGGCTAATGACATATGGTTTAAACCAAAACTCAGAACTTATTGCCAACTAAAAAATGTTTACTGCCCAGAACCATATGGAACCCTTTCCCTGGACAGAGGTAAAAGGTCCCTGTGTGCCCAGGTGAGGGCTGGGATTCTCCCCCTGGCATTAGAAACGGGTAGATTCAACTCCATTCCAGAGGAAGAGAGAACTTGTTCATGATGTAATTTAAAGGTGACAGAAGATGAAATGCATTTTGTGTTCCATTGTCCTCTGTATAATGAAGAGAGGCAGTCTCTTTTTCAAAAAGTGCAGAATGTTAAACCTGAGTTGTTTTGGCTAAATGATGAAAGTAAACTAGAATGGTTATTCAGGAAGGATGTATTTGCTTTAGCGAGGTTTATAAAAAATGCACGGTCATTAAGAAAAAAAGAATTATTTGTATGACCTTATTACTTGTTTGCTAGGCGTGTTTTTCTGGATATTTGATTTTTGTCATCTGTGTCTCGTGTCCTGTAAGACTTTATGGGCTGGGCACCTGTGTGCATGACACACTAATGAAAACCAATCAATCAATACAAGTCATCATCATGTTGTGTGTTTATTCTACAGCGTTAACAACATGCTAACAATGCTAACAATGCTAACAGTGCTAACAACACTAACAATGCTAACAGTGCTAACAGTGCTAACAACACTAACAATTCTAACAGTGCTAACAGTGCTAACAATGCTAACAGTGCTAACAGTGCTAACAATGCTAACAGTGCTAACAACACTAACAATGCTAACAGTGCTAACAACACTAACAATGCTAACAGTGCTAACAGTGCTAACAACACTAACGATGCTAACAACACTAACAATGCTAACAGTGCTAACAACACTAACAGTGCTAAAGATGCTAACAGTGCTAACAACACTAACGATGCTAACAGTGCTAACAGTGCTAACAACACTAACAGTGCTAACGATGCTAACAACATGTTGTTTCAAATGCTGATCAAAGCCTCAGTCCTGTGTGTGTGTTTGACCCCTGTGACCTCTGATCAGGGCTGCTGTGTTTGAATGCACTGAAACTTTATTTAAACTGAGAGCAGCTCAGTCACAAGGCCCCGCCCACTCGCTGCTGTCCTGCTGTCTGTCAGACAGAGGGGCGGAGCCTGACTGGGTTCCACATTATACTGATTATTGATGAACGCTGAGGATCGACCCTGAGAATCAGCAGGAACTGAAAAAACTACAGGCCACCACAGAGGGGTGTGTGTGTGAGTGTGTGTGTGAGTGTGTGTGTGTGTGAGGTGTGTGAGGTGTGTGAGGAGTGTGAGGAGTGTGAGGTGTGTGAGGTGTTGAGGTGTGTGAGGGGTGTGAGGGGTGTTGAGGGGTGTGAGGGGTGTGAGGGGTGTGAGGGGTGTGAGGAGTGTGAGGAGTGTGAGGGGTGTGAGGGGTGTGAGGTGTGTGAGGAGTGTGAGGAGTGTGAAGTGTGTGAGGGGTGTGAGGTGTGTGAGGAGTGTGAGGAGTGTGAAGTGTGTGAGGGGTGTGAGGTGTGTGAGGAGTGTGAGGAGTGTGAAGTGTGTGATGGGTGTTGAGGGGTGTGAAGTGTGTGAGGGTGTTGAGGGGTGTGAAGTGTGTGAGGGGTGTTGAGGGGTGTGAAGGGTGTGAGGAGTGTGAGGAGTGTGTGAGGGGTGTGAGGAGTGTTGAGGGGTGTGAGGGGTGTGAGGAGTGTGAGGAGTGTGAGGAGTGTGAGGAGTGTGAAGTGTGTGAGGGGTGTGAGGTGTGTGAGGAGTGTGAGGAGTGTGAAGTGTGTGAGGGGTGTGAGGTGTGTGAGGTGTGTGAAGTGTGTGAGGGGTGTGAGGTGTGTGAGGAGTGTGAGGAGTGTGAAGTGTGTGAGGGGTGTGAGGTGTGTGAGGTGTGTGAGGAGTGTGAAGTGTGTGATGGGTGTTGAGGGGTGTGAAGTGTGTGAGGGGTGTTGAGGGGTGTGAAGTGTGTGAGGGGTGTTGAGGGGTGTGAAGTGTGTGAGGGGTGTGAGGAGTGTGTGAGGGTGTGTGAGGGGTGTGAGGAGTGTTGAGGGTGTGAGGAGTGTGAGGAGTGTGTGAGGGGTGTGAGGAGTGTTGAGGGGTGTGAGGGGTGTGAGGAGTGTTGAGGAGTGTGAGGTGTGTGAGGAGTGTGAGGAGTGTGAGGAGTGTGAAGTGTGTGAGGGGTGTGAGGTGTGTGAGGAGTGTGAGGAGTGTGAAGTGTGTGAGGGGTGTGAGGTGTGTGAGGAGTGTGAAGTGTGTGATGGGTGTTGAGGGGTGTGAAGTGTGTGAGGGGTGTTGAGGGGTGTGAAGTGTGTGAGGGGTGTGAGGAGTGTGAGGAGTGTGTGAGGGGTGTGAGGTGTGTGAGGAGTGTGAGGAGTGTGAAGTGTGTGATGGGTGTTGAGGGGTGTGAAGTGTGTGAGGGGTTTTGAGGGGTGTGAAGTGTGTGAGGGGTGTTGAGGGGTGTGAAGTGTGTGAGGGGTGTTGAGGGGTGTGAAGTGTGTGAGGGGTGTTGAGGGGTGTGAAGTGTGTGAGGGGTGTTGAGGGGTGTGAAGTGTGTGAGGGGTGTTGAGGGGTGTGAGGGGTGTGAGGAGTGTTGAGGAGTGTGAGGAGTGTGACCCACAGGGGTGTGTGAGGGGTGTGAGGAGTGTGAGGTGTGTGAGGGGTGTGAGGAGTGTGAGGTGTGTGAGGGGTGTGAGGTGTGTGAGGAGTGTGAGGTGTGTGAGGTGTGTGAGGGGTGTGAGGAGTGTGAGGTGTGTGAGGGGTGTGAGGTGTGTGAGGGGTGTGAGGTGTGTGTGTGTGTGTGTGAGTGTGTGAGTGTGTGTCTGTGTGTGTGTCTGTGTGTGTATGCAAGTGTGTGTGTGTGTGCGTGTATGCGAGTGTGTGCGTGCGTGTGTGCGTCTGTCTGTCTGTCTGTCTGTGTGTGTGTGTGTGTGTGTGTGTGTACCTGCAGCCAGTGCAGCTGGGCCCTCAGGCTCCTCTGGTGCGGCGACTGTTTGAACTCCACCTGGATCCCAGACAGGAAGTTCCTCCTCACCGGACAGGAATACGGCTGACGCATCATCATGGGCACCTTGCTGAAGTTCACCTGCACACACACACACACACACGCACGCACGCACGCACGCACGCACGCACACACACATACACATACACATACACATACACATACACATACACATACACATACACATACACACACACACACACACACACACACACACACCCTTTAAAGGTGTTTGTGGGCTTTAACAGTTTCTTGGAGTCACATTCAGAGAAGGTGGAGCTGCTGTTTCATTGTGGGAAAACATGATTCATGTTTTGGAAAGCAACGGCCTGCCTCAGGTTCCACTGGATCCACATGGTTCTACATGGTTCTACAGGATCCACATGGTTCCATATGGTTCTACAGGCTCCACATGGTTCTACAGGCTCCACATGGTTCTACATGGTTCTACAGGATCCACATGGTTCTACAGGTTCCACATGGTTCTACAGGTTCCACATGGTTCTACAGGATCCACATGGTTCCATATGGTTCTACAGGCTCCACATGGTTCTACAGGCTCCACATGGTTCTACATGGTTCTACAGGATCCACATGGTTCTACAGGTTCCACATGGTTCTACAGGTTCCACATGGTTCTACAGGATCCACATGGTTCCACATGGTTCTACATGGTTCTACAGGATCCACATGGTTCTACAGGATCCACATGGTTCTACAGCAGGGGTCCCCAAACTTTTTCCTGTGAGGGCCACATAACTTTTCCCGTCTCTGATGGGGGGCCGGGGTCAGTTTGTAACAGAAAAAGTGTGACGATCGCAGGGGTGCCTAAATGTAAACATTTATTGTTTTCCAGAAAGCCACACATAACCAAATATTAATAACCCTTTCCGGGATGTTCACAGAAAAAAAAACACAGGAAATAAATAATAACACTATTAATGAAATAAATTACACTATTAATGAAATCAATAAAAATCAAATAACCCTCTCTGGGTTCTTCACAGAAAAAATAAAGTCAGGAAATAAACAGCACCTCGCGCACCTCGGAGCTGTGGTGCACCTGCTCCTTCCACGCCACGCAGGTGGAGGAGGCGGCGTACTGAGCCTGCAGACGCCCCGCCGGCTGCACGAACAGCTGGCACCTGGAGGGGGAGGGGGCGGGGCATGAGCGAGGTCCAGCTGAGGAACACTGATGGGTCTGGAATGCAGCAGCCATGTGCAAGGCACTCTACAATGTGGTACTATACATGAATCTACGGTGTAGTACTCTATGTAGTACCACATGTTTTTACAGTGTAGTACCGGTGTGTGTGCGCCTCAGCGGTGTGTGTGTACCTGTACGTTTCCAAGGCAACGTGGAACTCCCTGTGGGGCTCGGCGACTCCAAGCGGCTGCAGGCTGCGGGACGCCGGGCAGAACTTCAGGACGGAGAACGGCACAGAGAAATGGTTCTTTATCTGGAACCAGAGCACAGGCAACAAAATGAATAAAGCACTTTAATGAACAGGATCAGCACATGGCTCTCCTCACTGCTTTATGTTTTAGAGTTACTAATGGATGATTCTGAAATTATGAAAAGTCCATGGGACAAGGAAATCTACTGTAGGTAAGTAAGTGGTTGGAATATTGTATTTTGGTTGTTTACGTGTTTGTAAGTAAGGATTTATGTGTTTACTTGTATTTAGTCCTAAAGCTCTGTAAACTTGATGTTTATATTTGATGTTTCATTCCATGTGGAGAAGGATCATTCATTCATTCATTCATACATTCATTCATACATTAACAGGCTTGTTTTTTCAGATGTAGAGGAAGAGTAGGAGGCAGAGGAAGGAAGGAGCTTAGAGCCTTCAGGTGAAAAAATGTAAAATAGCATAGTGTTAGAGTACTTCCTCTGTGAAGCAAAAAAAAAAAATCGGACACTGTTTTATTCAAAAAGTGAATATAAGAAAAACCAAGGAGAGATTTTAAACGTTGTGAAATTTCATTGCTAAACCCTTTAAAACAGCAGTGAACTGACAGAGAACTATGACTGGTTGTGTCTGTTTCCGTTACAGAGCCGGCGGCGGCGGCGGGTCTGACCTGCAGCGGCGAGCGGACGGTGATGACCTTGTTGCCCTCGGCAGCGTCGATCTGCAGCAGAACTGACACCGCCTCCTGCAGCATCGGACCTCGGATGTTGTAGAGCCGACGGCCCGGCTTGTCCACAGCGATGTTGGAGATCTCGCTGTAGCCCGAGGGCACTGCAGGGTGAAGACACGGCGTTTAATTTTATTCACTCACAGTCATGTAAGTAACATGAGCCAAAATCATCAAAAAATAAGAATCATGTATTCCTACTACATGTCTGTCTCCACGCTAACACTGTAACGTACACGTAGCATACAACATGTTGAGTAATGGAAGTCCACAAGCATTATCTCTCATATAAGAAAACGGGCCTTTTTGTAATAAAAACTTTATTTATTTATTTATTTTCATGGTCTTCAGAATTTTAATTTTGGTATGGAGAGCAGATCCTCTGGAAAAAATCCAGAGATTAAAAAATCTAATCTGAAGATTCGCTGAATGTTCCTGAAAGCCAGTTTGCTTTGTAGAGTGTGCGAGTATTTTTGGCAAACTAGAAATTCAAGCTTCAGCTACAAACAGTGACAGCGGCTGTGAAAAGATGTCACCTAAACGTGTGTAACATAAAATAAAAATAAAGTCTGGTACTCGGTGCTTTTGAAAGGTAATCATGATGACCAAAGAAGCCATTAACTGTAAATGTGTGACACAGAGCCCAAGTCCAGTGGTGTGTGTGAATCTGAGGAGCCAAGTCTTTCTACACGTGTCATGTATGTGGATAAGAGAGCGGTCTGACGGCGGCTGACCGATGCTGAGGTTGAACAGGCAGCTCTCCTGGCGCTGCAGGGCCGACAGTTTGCCTCTGGACGAGGGTTCGAACACGGAGTGCTCCAGGTCCACGCTCTGGTCCACCGCCACCTCATGCAGCTTCCCCTGCGCCGAGGAGCCCACGAGCCGCAGGTTGGCGCTGTGCTGCACCAGCAGCGGGATTCCCAGAGCGTTCCGGACGGTGAAGGGCGCCTTCTCCTTCAGCGAGTAGTCGAAGGTGGAGGCCGTGCCCTCGGAGAACGCCTGGTGAAGAGACAGCACTGTCAGTCGGACATCTGCAGCTTTTTCAACAGATAAATGTGCGTCTGGTTCGTCTCTATCTCAATATTCTACTGGCACGTATTCCTGTTTGTTTGGAACGAACAGAAGAACTGAGCCGTAGCTCCGATAACAATCAACCAAACGTTTCGTCAGTATCTTTGTCAGGAAAATATGGAATGTAATGAGGCAAATATTGATTTTCTTGGTGCAACACAACGGCGGATCAACCTTTTTTTTTCTCCAGACAAGGTGGCCAGTTCTTTCCAGATCAATGAAAGTTAAAAATGTCCACAGAAATCGTCTGTACGATCACTGAGGTCCGACAGCCCGGGCACAGGGAGAAACTCAGTCCTAACGCAGCACCAAACACATGGAGGACTGTCCTGGACATTTTTACCTTTTACTGATCTGGAAACAGCTGGCTCATGTCAACAGTTTGTAAAAAAGTTGGTCCGGTGTTGTGCTAACTCACTCCGTGTTGGTTGTGTGAAGACAGAAAACAGAAAATGCAGGAGGTGACCTCACAGGTTCAGGCTGCTGTTTGCCTCCTCTACAGTTACAGGATGAGTTTTCAGGTGGCTGCCTCAGAGTTTGTTACCATGACAACACCGCAGGAAAAACGCGGGAAGGTAAAGTTTACTTGTTTCAGAAAATCTTGATCAAAATCTGAAAAACTAGACATTTATTTTGCTCATGAGAGTTTTTGGGTTTTGCTTCTTGAAGCTACATGGAGGTTCTGTTTTTGCCCAGATCATCACCCTCATCATCATCATCATCATCATCATTGTTGTTGCCATGGTCACGTGGCGTGGTACCTTGGCAAGGTTGGCGAAGACGTTCAGGCTGCACTGGGACACGGTGATGTTCATGGTGTCTTTGGAACAGATGTTGACGGCCGTGCGAGGTTCAGGGAGAACAATGAAGTCGTCTCCAGGAACCGGACTCTTGTCCTGGACCGGGTTGTTCTTCATCTGCAGAAGAGCAAGATCACCGTCAGGCAGTGCGCCAAGTAAACCACGGTGTGCGGGGGAGCTGCACACCGTGGGAACACTGTGAAATGTTTCCTCTGGCTACAAACATTTCACAGTGTTTCCAGCCAGGGGAGCTCATGTCACCACTAGGGGAGCTGTGCTCCTCTTTGCTCCACATTACTTCGCACACTGCCATCAGGCTCTCGCAGAACACAGAACAATTAGAGAAATCAAAGTGAGCACACATGCAGAGTGGAACAGAACAATAGAACAATAGAACAGACTAAAACAGAACACAACAGAACAGAATAAAAGGCATTTGCACATTTTACAATAGAACTCAACAAGTTTCTGAAGAACCTTCGCAAAAAACAATCAACATCATTGTTTCATTATCTACCAGTACAATCAATAACATTAACAAGTTCATCAATAATCTGAAGTTCATAAATAATCTGAAGAAGTTCATCATTAATCTGAAGATCACCAATAATCTGAAGAAGTTCATCAATAATCTGAAGTTCATCAAAAATCTGAAGATCACCAATAATCTGAAGTTCATCAATAATCTGAAGTTCATCAAAAATCTGAAGATCATCAATAATCTGAAGTTCAACAAAAATCTGAAGTTCATCAATAATCTGAAGAAGTTCATCAAAAATCTGAAGATCACCAATAATCTGAAGAAGTTCATCAATAATCTGAAGAAGTTCATCATAAATCTGAAGATCATCAATAATCTGAAGAAGTTCAACAAAAATCTGAAGATCATCAATAATCTGAAGAAGTTCATCAAAATCTGAAGAAGTTCATCAATAATCTGAAGTTCATCAATAATCTGAAGAAGTTCATCAAAAATCTGAAGATCACCAATAATCTGAAGAAGTTCATCAATCATCTGAAGAAGTTCATCAAAAATCTGAAGATCAGCAATAATCTGAAGAAGTTCATCAATAATCTGAAGATCATCAATAATCTGAAGAAGTGTCTGCAGGCTGAGTTTCTGTGTTCCCACAAAGAGAAAGACAGGACATGCAGGAGAGAGAGAGAGACAGGAAAGGCAGAAGTGAGACAGAACAGGCAGGGGAGACAAGACAGGCAGGAGAGAGAGAATGAGACAGGACAGGCAGGAGAGAGAGAGACAGACAAGACAGGACAGGAGAGAGAGAGACAGGACAGGCAGGAGAGAGAGAATGAGACAGGACAGGCAGGGGAGAGAGAGACAGACAAGACAGGCAGGAGAGAGAGAGACAGGACAGCCAGGAGAGAGAGAGACAGGACAGCCAGGAGAGAGAAAGACAGGACAGCCAGGAGAGAGAGACAGACAAGACAGGCAGGAGAGAGAGAGGGAGACAGCACAGCCAAGAGAGAGAAAGACAGGACAGCCAGGAGAGACAGACAGGACAGGCAGGAGAGAGAGAGACAAGACAGGCAGGGGAGAGAGAGACAGGACAGGAAGGAGAGGAAGAGAGAGACAAGACAGGCAGTGGAGAGAGAGACAGGACAGGAAGGAGAGAGAGAGAGAGACAGGACAGGCAGTGGAGAGAGAGACAGGACAGGAAGGAGAGAGAGAGAGAGACAGGACAGGAAGGAGAGCGAGAGAGAGACAAGACAGGCAGTGGAGAGAGAGACAGGACAGGAAGGAGAGAGAGAGACAGGACAGGAAGGAGAGAGAGAGAGAGACAGGACAGGCAGTGGAGAGAGAGACAGGACAGGAAGGAGAGAGAGAGAGAGACAGGACAGGAAGGAGAGCGAGAGAGAGACAAGACAGGCAGTGGAGAGAGAGACAGGACAGGAAGGAGAGAGAGAGACAGGACAGGCAGGAGAGAGAGAGACAAGACAGGCAGGGGAGAGAGAGACAGGACAGGAAGGAGAGGAAGAGAGAGACAAGACAGGCAGTGGAGAGAGAGACAGGACAGGAAGGAGAGAGAGAGAGAGACAGGACAGGAAGGAGAGCGAGAGAGAGACAAGACAGGCAGTGGAGAGAGAGACAGGACAGGAAGGAGAGAGAGAGACAGGACAGGCAGGGGAGAGAGACAGGACAGGAAGGAGAGAGAGACAGGACAAGCAGGAGAAAGAGAGAGAGACAGGACAGGCAGGAGAGAGCGAGACATAGACAGGACAGGCAGGAGAGAGAGAGACAAGACAGGCAGGAGAGAGAGAGACAGGACAGGAAGGTGAGCGAAAGAGAGACAAGACAGGCAGTGGAAAGAGAGACAGGACAGGAAGGAGAGAGAGAGAGAGAGAGACAGCACAGCCAAGAGAGAGAAAGACAGGACAGCAAGGAGAGAGAGAGACAGAACAGCCAGGAGAGAGAGACAGGACAGGCAGGGCAGAAAGAGAGACAGGACAGGCAGGAGAGAGAGAGACAGGACAGGCAGGGCAGAGAGAGAGAGAGACAGGACAGGCAGGAGAGAGAGAGACAGGACAGGCAGGGCAGAGAGAGAGAGACGGGACAGGCAGGAGAGAGAGAGACAGGACAGGCAGGCCAGAGAGAGAGAGAGAGAACAGGCAGGAGAGAGAGAGACAGGACAGGCAGGGCAGAGAGAGAGACAGGGCAGGCAGGGCAGAGAGAGAGACAGGACAGGCAGGGCAGAGAGAGAGAGACAGGACAGGCAGGAGAGAGAGAGACAGAACAGGCAGGAGAGAGAGACAAGACAGGCAGGGCAGAGAGAGAGACAGGACAGGCAGGGCAGAGAGAGAGAGAGACAGGACAGGCAGGAGAGAGAGAGACAGGACAGGCAGGGCAGAGAGAGAGAGACGGGACAGGCAGGAGAGAGAGAGACAGGACAGGCAGGGCAGAGAGAGAGACAGGGCAGGCAGGGCAGAGAGAGAGACAGGACAGGCAGGGCAGAGAGAGAGAGACAGGACAGGGAGGAGAGAGACAGACAGGACAGGCAGGACACAGAGAGAGAGACAGGACAGGCAGGAGAGAGAGACAGGACAGGCAGGGCAGAGAGAGAGAGACAGGACAGGCAGGAGAGAGAGACAGGACAGGCAGGAGAGAGAGAGACAGGACAGGCAGGGCAGAGAGAGAGACAGCACAGGCAGGGCAGAGAGAGACAGACAGGACAGGCAGGAGAGAGACAGGACAGGACAGGGCAGAGAGAGAGAGAGGACAGGCAGGAGAGAGAGAGACAGGTCAAGGAAAACCAAACTCCTGACATCAACAAGTGGAAAAACCAAATGAAATCCACCAAATTAGAAAGTGATCGCTCACTGAGCAGAGAATATTGATTTGAATGTTTCTATGTTCCTTTGTTATTTGTTCACCAAAACATGCTGTGGCAACATTGTCTGTGATACAGTCATGCCAATAAAGCTTATTGAATTGAATTGAACTGAATATTCTCTATCAAATGAGCTGGTCAGTGTAAAAAGCCCCAACAGAGACACACATTAACAACGTCCAGACTCAGTGAGCATCAGAGACTGAAAAAGGTCCATGGAAGAAAGAATGGAAGCAGAGAGCTGAGAGAATGTAAACACTGTTCATCAGGGGAAACAGAAACAGAGGCCCACTTCCTCCTCTCCTGCCACCTGGACCAAACTGGGAGACAGACGTTCATCCAGCAGCTCACAGCAGCAGACCATCAGATCAGGGAAAACATGATGAACTGTTGAAACTCTGTCTGGGAGAAAATCCACCATTCACACAGCTCGCTGCACAACATGTAAGACTCTGCCATGACATTAGAGAACATGAATGCTAATTACAATTCCTTGACTACATGGTGTTTCCATAATAACAAGATACAGTCACACTTCATATGTATTTGATATGGTTGTATTTCATATGGATTTTTTATAAAAATATCATCTGTAGCCTATGTGTTCATTTCCTTTTCAATATGTTTTGTACACTGTAAAGAATTTGTGAATTTTGAACCTCTGAAATGTATTGGTTTTGCTTTTGTTTATTTTACACTGCAAAAACTCAAAATCTTACCAAGATTATTTGTCTTATTTCGAGTCAAAAATGTCTTATTACTAGTCAAAATATCTCATTACACTTAAAATAAGACATGATCAGGGTTTTGCGTTTTTGCAGTGTATTGATTGATGCTTTGGCAACTGTGTTTTTTCAAACATGCATGCCAGTAAAACAAATTTGAATCTGAGAGACAGGACAGGCAGAGAGAGAGAGAGAGAGAGAGACGGGACAGGCAGAGAGAGAGAGAGAGAGAGAGACGGGACAGGCAGAGAGAGAGAGAGAGTGCAGTGAGGAGAGCAGCAGCCCCCCCCCACCACCACCCAGACACCCCCACACAGCGAGCTGAGTGACATCCAGCAGATGCTCAGCCTGCTCTGCTCTCACTTGATAGGTCAAGTACCACAATAGATAGCTAAGACTTATTATTATTGTTACTATTATTATTATCATTATTTATAACCTTTAGACAGTACAGAAGCATCATAACATGAAAAAGTGTTAAAGTTCTGTCATATTAATGGATGAAAACCCCTTATATTTAATCTGTTCCCAAATTGATTTCTTCACTGACAGCAATAGGCTTGGGAGTTGATCTCATTTTCACATTGAGAGAGACAGGGCAGAGAGAGGGCGACCTGCAGCCTCAGGTCACTGTATGGACTTCAGTGTGGGAGAACAGTCCTGGGATGGCCTGCCAGCTACATACACTTCTTTTTCATAACATTTGTTTTGATGTCTCACGTTTGGAAGCAAGCCTCGCTGCGACCCTCAGGAGAACTTACCTCATTCCGCCGATCCTGATTGGCCGATGAAAGTGTCTGTCCGCATCAGGTGGACTAGTGGCACCTGCTGTAAAGGACGCGTGGGGACAACGTGACGCCGTTCAAGAACCTCTTCTCACACGGAGCTGATGTCACGTCTGGGCTTCGCTGGCTTCACTGTCCACAGACAGCTCTTACCTGGCTTCTGTCGCCGGGCACGAGCTAACCTTCAGGCTCCGCCTCTCCGCTCACACCAGGACCTGATGTTACCTCGCCCTCCACGGCTGGGACTCAAGTCTCGACTCCTCTCCTCGGCTGCTCGAGTCTCGACTCCTCTCCTCGGCTGCTCAAGTCTCGACTCCTCTCCACGGCTGATCGAGTCTCGACTCCTCTCCTCGGCTGCTCGAGTCTCGACTCCTCTCCACGGCTGCTTGAGTCTCGACTCCTCTCCTCGGCTGCTCAAGTCTCGACTCCTCTCCACGGCTGCTCAAGTCTCGACTCCTCTCCACGGCTGGGACTCAAGTCTCGACTCCTCTCCTCGGCTGCTTGAGTCTCGACTCCTCTCCTCGGCTGCTCAAGTCTCGACTCCTCTCCTCGGCTGCTAAAGTCTCATGGAGCGCGAACACTCCAGCTAATCTCTCGGCTTCAGACAGGCAGGAGAGAGAGACAGGACAGCCAGGATAGAGAGACAGGACAGACAGGAGAGAGAGAAAGAGAGAGAGAGAGAGAGAGAGAGAGAGAGAGAGACCGGACAGGCAGGAGACAGAGAGAGAGAGAGAGAGTGAGAGAGAGAGAGTGAGAGAGAGAGAGACAGGACAGGCTGCCTGTCTCTCCACCTGCCTTCCATAGCCCCTATTGTACTCCATGCTCCCTTGTATTGTTTGTTTTTTTTGTTTGTTTATATATTTATATATTGTTTATCTGTCTGCTATGATTGTATTTTATGTAAATAAGCTTTAGCAATGTTGTATAATATGCAGCCATGCCAATAAAGCTAATTGAATTGAAATTGAAATTGACAGGACAGGCAGGAGAGAGAGAGAGACAAGACAGGCAGGAGAGAGAGAGACAGGACAGGCAGGAGAGAGAGAGACAAGACAGGCAGGAGAGAGAGAGACAAGACAGGCAGGAGAGAGAGAGACAGGACAGGCAGGAGAGAGAGAGACAGGACAGGCAGGAGAGAGAGAGACAAGACAGGCAGGAGAGAGAGAGACAGGACAGGCAGGAGAGAGAGAGACAGGACAACCAGGAGAGAGAGAGACTGGACAGGAGTCTCGACTCCTCTACGGCTGCTCGAGTCTCGACTCCCCACAACGGCTGATCGAGTCTCAACTGGTCTCCACGGCTGCTCGAGTCTCAACTGGTCTCCACGGCTGATCAAGTCTCAACTGGTCTCCACGGCTGATCGAGTCTCAACTGGTCTCCACGGCTGATCGAGTCTCAACTGGTCTCCACGGCTGATCGAGTCTCGACTGGTCTCCACGGCTGATCGAGTCTCGACTGGTCTCCACGGCTGCTCGAGTCTCAACTGGTCTCCACGGCTGCTCGAGTCTCGACTGGTCTCCACGGCTGCTCGAGTCTCAACTGGTCTCCACGGCTGCTCGAGTCTCGACTCCTCTCCACGGCTGATCGAGTCTCAACTGGTCTCCACGGCTGATCGAGTCTCAACTGGTCTCCACGGCTGATCAAGTCTCAACTGGTCTCCACGGCTGATCGAGTCTCGACTCCTCTCCATGGCTGCTCAAGTCTCATGGAGCGCGAACACTCGAGCTAATCTCTCAGCTTCAGACAGGCAGGAGAGAGAGACAGGACAGACAGGAGAGAGTGAGAGAGAGAGAGAGAGAGAGAGAGAGGACAGGCAGGAGAGAGACAGCAAATGCGCGGCGGAAAAGCTGGACATCCCCCGGCCTGCCGTTTTCACGGAGACGACCGTATCCATTATGAAGGAAACAGGCTGCCCTTGGCGAGGAGCGTCTTCCCACAGCTGCTACCGGAGAAGGCACATACATGGAGGGACCATCCATACAGCAGCAGGAGCCCGACAGCAGGCGCCTCATCCCTCCACACTGAAGGGATGGGTGTCTGGGCCTGCTACGCACGCCCTACCCTGCCCTCTAAGTCGGACCGTTTTCAGTCAGCACTGACCAAGAAGGCTTACAAGGCAGCAGCGTTTACGGCCAGAGCACTTGATGCCCTCTCGCTCCTCACCGCTTACCTGGCAGAGATTTGCGATGAGTATGCGAGGACACTCGACCCGGCTTCACTGGAGGAAATACCAGTCATCAGCGATTTATGCCTCCGTGTGCAACGCTGCGTGGCCCAGGCCACGGGAAAAATGCTGGGAACCGTGGTCCTACAGCAACGATCTCCGTGGCTGAACTTAGCTAACCTGTCGGATAGACAGACGGAGGATATCCTCGACATGCCTAGTGTCCCAGAGGGTATCTTTGGCTCTGCCCTGGCCTCCATGCAGTGACGATGCAAGGCCAAGAAAAAAAGAGGACGAGGTGCTGCAACTCTGCCTCCCCGCAAGCCCCCATTTCCTTCGCCTGTACAGCGCAAAAGCTTCGCACAGGCTGCTTCCCAGGTGCCACAATTCAAAATTCCAGGATGGCCCAAACCCCAGCCCGCCCCGACCAACTCTCCCAGGCGGGAGACTGGATCCGGTTGGTCCAAGAAATCCCCAGCCACAGCTGCAGCTCCACCGGCTCAACCTACCTCAGCAGTCAGTCTCCAGGCCAGGAAGAAGAGAACAGTCTAACCGCCTCTCTCTCCGCCAGGGATGCAGCTGGTCATTCCCCGTTCGCCAGCTCCACCTGCTTGGCTTCCCAGTGTGCTTCCTGGGGCCCCTCAGACCTCCGACCTCGAGCCGCCATGGACCATGCCAGATCCAGCCTGGAGGAAAAGGGACAATGCTGCAAAGGGTTTAGCTGTTGTCCCTCTCTCATGTCCACAGGCACACACATATTTTCAAAAAAACGAAAATAAATGTTAGCCCGCTGTCGCAGGCAGGCCGAAGGCCGAGGGTGCTGCCAATAAAAAGCTAAAACAAAAAATTACTGACCGAGCTGTTTATGAGCAGTGTCACGCCCATATCCACTGCCCCCTTCCTGCGAGAAGCCGCGGCTTCTCCCGGGGCAGGGAACATAGGGCCTCTTGTGGTGAGAAGAAAGCTGCAAAGCGCGTCTCCCCTCTCCCTCAGACAGGACAGATGGCAGGTGCTTGCAGCATCACCCTGGGTTTTATGCACAATTTCGCGGGGATACAGGCTGCAATTCGCCGTCGCCCCTCCCCGGGTCTCTGGCATAATACTTTCCCAGGCTCAGGGAGAATCAGCTCATGTTTTGCAGGAGGAAATCCTCTCACTGTTAAACAAAGGAGCTGTATCTGTCGTCCCTCCCTCACAAAATCAGGGCAGGCTTTACTCAAAGTATATTTGCGGATTTGCCATCCTCGTAGTCTGTCTTGGTCGCCTCCACATGAGGGAATTCCAGAGGTGGGTGGCTTCCCTCAGGCTGGACCTTGTGCGTCATGGCGCACGGAGGGTTTTGGTCACACCGGAGTGCGTTGTGGCACTGCGGCACTGACACAGGGAATGCCCATGGGGCCTGTCTTGTCCAGGAAAGTGGTCACTACAGACGCAAGTCTGTCGGGCTGGGGCGGGATACACGAGGGCCGGGCTGTGAGAGGCCACTGGAGCATCGGTCTCTAGAGGTGCTGCGGACAGACACTTTCACCAGCCAGTCAGGACTGGCGGAATGAGAGAAGTTCTTCTGAAGGTTGCAGCGAGGCTTGCTTCCCATAGTGAAACATCGAAACGAATATTACTCAAAGAACCGGGGTTATGGATCATAACCTTAAGTATTACATACAGTTTTACATACAGTCTGATATACAGTTTTACATACAGTTTGATATACAGTTTGAATGTGTCGTCTGAAAGGACATGTAGTGATGCGCTGACGGTGATCAAACATACTTCAGCAGATAGCAGAACGTGTGGTTCCTGTCAGTCTTCAGGTTCCACCTCAAGAGACAGAACCAGCATCTCCACAGAGTTTACAGCTGCTAGCTAACACAGACGCTAATAGTGCTTTTCCACTAGCACCAGTACTCGAGTTGAGAGGGGATGAAGGGGGATGGCATCCCCCCGAAATAAAAATGGTCAAAATCATCCACCCTGTAAAACTGCCATCCTCCCTTTTCATCAAGTGAAAAAAATTGACCACCCCCCCTGAATTTTTTTTTACAACTCAACTACTGACTAGCACCTACTCAACTCTACTCAACTCTACTCGGCTCACCTCGGTTTCGGTGGTTTTCCATTACAAACAAGTACCACCTCATCGTGGGTGGAGTCGGGCGGCCCCGCCTTCAAGCACAGAAAAGTCTCCACCTCTTCAACTGACCATGGTACCGGTTTGCTTGCCATTTTCCAACTTTGCCTACTTCAGTGATGATCAATGCACAAGGTGGCTGTTGCCAGTTTTTTTTTTTTTTTTTTAAAACATGGCGGGTTTGGTTTTTGTGAAGGAGCTGCTCTCATGTGTCGTCGCTCCCTGTCCAATCAGTGGCCTGCACAGTGTTTAAGTCACATTTTTGGCTCAACTCAGCTCGCTTGGAACCCCGGCCGAGTAGGTACTAAAATAGTACCTGTTACCAGGTACTATCACGTAATGGAAAACCTTACAAACCGAATAGAACTGAACCGAGTAGGTGCTAGCGGAAAAACGTCATAACGGGTTTACCTCCAGTTTGAGGTTCCACCTGCGTGTTCTGCTGTCCACCCTCTCGAGGAGCGGCTCCCACACAGCGTGGCTCTCATTGAAGTAGTTCACCTGCAGACGCACAGCAGCAACTCAACGTGACATGAATGTTAATGCGTTCCACCCTGTCTCCTAAAAATGACGTTCCCACACAACTAAGCTGCGTTCCTGATGTTCCTTGATGTTCCCTGGCTCGTACCTCCGGCGTCATGTCGGCGTTCAGCTGCAGCAGAGACGACCAGTTCTTAGCCGAGCCGCTGAACGAAGACTCGGCCAGCAGCAGAGGAACTGTCCTGTGGCCCAAACCTGACTCCAGAGTCACCTGGACCACCTGCCGCACACACACACACACACACACACACACACACACACACACTGACCTCAGGGGACAGCAGTAAAAACATCCTCCCATCAGCTAAGATGCACTCGTGGCTGCGTTCAGGGACACACGGAGAACCTGAGAGGGTTCTCACTGTCAAACAGTCGCACCTTGATGTCCGTGGTGAAGCTCTCGCCGTCATTGCGTCCGTCCTGCTCCCTGAAGCTCTCGGTGACCTCGGTGGCCTGGTCCAATCCCAGGAACCAGAAGTTGCAGGCATAGATGTTCATGACCGACCAGAGGTCGCCGATGTCAGGCTTGGCGTGTGGTTTGTTGGAGCGCCACCTGTAAGTCGGGGCTGCGGTGACGTCGTGCCGGTGCCAGTGGTTTCTGGTTAGTGCGACTGTGAAAAAAGTTTTACAGTCTCACATGTTAACTGGAGTTTCTCTGTCTCCGTCTGCGCTTCATGCTCACACGGCTCATCTCAGGCTAAAAGTACCTTGACGATGACTTCCTCCACAGTCACAGAGCCCGTCAGCGGCTGGTCAGGGTGGGTTTTGGTTTCCAGGACAACCGAGCATGGCCTCAACACCTGTGGGCCGAAAGTGAAACTCAGACAGACCCAGACCCACCAAAAACACCTGGAAACACCTGGAACCCTCTCAGAACAGAGCAGAGGCATTACAACAGTTTCATCCTCGGGAAACACAAGGCGACTTCCAAACTGCAGACTTCACCCTGTAGGAGCCCTGATATCAAACACATTTAACCACGAGAAATAGATCTGATATGTAAGGTTTTAGCAATAACATTATCAT
Source organism: Myripristis murdjan (assembly GCF_902150065.1). Classification (NCBI taxonomy): domain Eukaryota; kingdom Metazoa; phylum Chordata; class Actinopteri; order Holocentriformes; family Holocentridae; genus Myripristis; species Myripristis murdjan. The sequence continues at coordinate 47,040,718 of NC_043982.1, read as the reverse complement.
GATTTTAAAACCTTTTTATGATCTTACCTGTTAAGAAATTACACATGTAATTTCTTATGGTATTGTTTTTTTCATGTTTAATTTATCTATTTAGTGTGTACAATTTTTTTTAAACTAATGTTACAGTTGTTTTTTCCTCAGAAAATTCAACTGATATGTTTCAAAAACATGGGGAAACAAGGTGATGTGTAAATTAGCAAAAAATGACCCACAAATTTACCAGAAAATGACCAGATACTCAGTTAAAAAAAAAAAAAAAAAAATACTGCAAAATTAGCCCTGAAATATTTCTAAAAATGACAAGACAACGTTATTTGTGACAATTAGACAGAAGGTCAGGTCTGTGATGCCGGATCAGGTTTCTGGTGTTTAAAGGCTGGTGAACTGCGACCCTGAAGGGACCCCAGAGGGCCCCCTCGATGCCCGCAGGCCCCGGCTTGGCCCCCCATGTTGCAGCGTCTTACGGTGGTGACGGCCTTGTCCTCTGCGCTGCGGAGGAAGGGGCAGGCGAGCACGCGCAGCTCCCGCAGGTTGGCCCTCATACTCTGGCCGCCGGCGCCGGCCTGCAGGCTGAAGTCGCACTGGAACGATGCGGCCAGCGCCGGAGCGTCCGCCCTCATCAGGTTGGCCACGAACACGACCTCCGGGTCGACCACCACCGCCCGCAGCCGCATCCTCGCCATCGGGGCTGCAGGGCGAAGGGAGGCGGAGCGTTATTAACCGTCAGCGTTCGACTGCTTGAATTAAATAAAACCCCATTTAACCGTTGAAAGAAATCAAATTAATCTATTCAGGCCTAAAGGGTTAATGAGACACAGCCGGTCAGCATTTCTCCCTGTTTTCTGATGGTTTATAGAGAAAGACTTTGGTTGGGTTTCCAAGGGTTAAATTATTTTGTTTTTTTGTTTGTTGTTTCATTTGGGAGTGAAAACAGAAACTGTGAACTGCTCCTGCAGCTCTTATATGGATACAGAGACAAATTCATCTAAAACAGTTTTTCTTACCGGTGCTGGCGGAGCTGCTGCGGGGCTCGCTGCTCTGTCTCAGCGGGAGCCTGTCCACCTGGCCGGCGGCGGCGGCCGGTTGGCTCTGCGGCAGAGCCTGGATGAAGAAATCTGCGACGGCCATCAGGAACTCCACGCTGGCGCACAGGTAGAGCCTCTGCAGCACGGCCACCACCTCGCGCTGGTCGCTGCTCTGACGGTACGTGACGTCGATCATGGCCTCGCCGCTCTCCTCGTCCCGCTTCCCGACCATCCTGATGCCGTCGCACGAGACAAACAGGAAACAAACATGACACTCCAACACGAGCCGGCCACACTACAAGCTTTTCTGTTCACACTGTAGTAGAGATCGACCGATTATCCGCCCCAGACGATTTTCAGGATCGATATTCAGAATTCTTTAATAATCAGTGTGGTAATTTGGGTTTGCACGGCGGCTGATATGAAAACTCTGCCTCTCCGTCTGAGAGACAGCAGCTGGGCAGCGAAAAGGTTTCTGATAAAATGGTGTCGCCTTTCCAGTACAAGTCCAGTACAAGCACTGAGTAAGTGCATTAAACAAATCAACAATTGGATGTGCCAGAATTTCCTTCAGTTAAACAAAGACAAAACTGAAGTAATTGTTTTTGGAGCCAAGGAAGAACGATTAAAAGTTAGCACTCAGCTTCAGTCAATAATGTTAAAAACCACAAACCAAGCCAGAAATCTTGGTGTAGTCATGGACTCAGACCTGAATTTCATCAGCCACATTAAGACAGTTACAAAGTCAGCCTACTATCACCTTAAGAATATATCAAGAATTAAAGGACTTATGTCTCAGCAGGATTTGGAAAAACTTGTCCATGCATTTATCTTCAGTAGACTTGACTACTGTAATGCTGTCTTCACAGGTCTCCCTAAAAAATCCATCAAACAGCTGCAGCTGATTCAGAATGCTGCTGCTCGAGTCCTCACTAAGACCAAGAAAGTGGATCATATCACTCCAGTTCTCAGATCTTTACACTGGCTTCCTGTGTGTCAAAGAATTGACTTCAAGATATTGCTGTTAGTTTATAAAGCACTAAATGGTTTAGGGCCAAAATACATCTCTGATCTGCTGCTAAATTATGAACCATCCAGACCTCTTAGGTCGTCTGGGACAGGTCTGCTTTCTGTCCCCAGAGTAAAAACTAAACATGGAGAAGCAGCGTTTAGTTTCTATGCTCCACATATCTAGAACAAACTCCCAGAAAACTGTAGATCTCCTGCGACTCTCACTTCTTTTAAATCGCAGCTGAAGACTTTTCTGTTTGCCGCTGCCTTGCATTAAACCACATTAAGGTTTAATATTTTACACTGCACTGTAACTTTTAATGTCCTGTTCTATCATCTTATTCTCCTTTTAGATTTTTTTTTAAAATTGTTTTTATGTATGTTTTCTTGTGTTTCTTTTATATTGTTTTAATGCCTTTATGCTCTATGTAAAGCACTTTGAATTGCCTTGTCGCTGAAATGTGCTATACAAATAAACTTGCCTTGCCTTTCATTTCAGTTTTGTTGGATTCAAATGCCCTGAACACATCCTCAACACCAATCCCATGTAAGTCCAGCTTTACTGTCCTTAAAGCCTCATTACATGGGGGGCTGTCTATGTGGGAGCACCGTTGCGTGGTTTTGTTCTGACGTGCGCTCTTTTCGCCGTCGCCACACTGAGCAAGTTGCACGCCGAGCGATGCTGCAACACGACGCTTCCTGTAATCACTGCAGCCGGCAGCGTGAGGGCGGCGTGAGACTCGACGCCAGAGAGGCCCTGTTACACAGAAATGGGTCATGAAGTTTCTATATCTTTAACTACCGGTACACAGGAAACAGCTGTCACTTGGCTCTCATCATTTGTAATTCATTTACAGTATTTGCACTTAGTGCATCATGTCACAAATTTGGATGATGCCTTCTGATGGAAAAGCGAAATGAGAAATGCCCGATGGTGTCGTGTTGTCGCGGCAGAACGAGAAACAGAATCAACCAAATTACTAGCGGCAGGAAAGTCCAGCCAGGTGCCGGCGTCAGGGGACGAGTGTGAGACTGAACCAGGTGACGTCACCGATCAGCTCCTCCGGCCAGGCCGAAGGTTTGGTGACGGTGAAGTCAGCTGATGCAGTCTGAAGGCTCATTTATGCTCCTCTTATGTTCAGCAATAAAACCACTAGAGGGCAGCGCAGAGTGAGGTCATTAAACACATCACAACAGGGGGATGGGCGGTTTGTGAGGTCATTAAACACATCGCGACAGGGGGATGGGCAGTTTGTGAGGTCATTAAACACATCGCGACAGGGGGATGGGCGGTTTGTGAGGTCATTAAACACATCACCACAGGGGGGTGCACTATTCTCTTTTCTAATATTATCAGTTGTTTAAATTTCTTCTTCATGTCTCGCTCACAGACCGTATCTGAAAACCTGCACAGGTATGGAGGAAAGGAAGGCAGCTAGCGGACAGAAGGCTCCGGGTTTAACGCCAAATAAAAATGATCAGACAGCCTGATCGACCTGCGGGCACTGATCATGGGTTATGTTTTGTCTTGGCCCTGCATGAGTCAGAGGTCAGAGGTCGGGTTGTAAGAACCTAAAAGAGAGCTGGAGGTGCGCGGCCCGGGACTCTTACCGGGAGGTGACCCTCTGCATGCCGGTCCTCAGGTCGTCCAGCGTGCAGGCGGTCAGGACGGTGCTCACCTCCACCGAGCCGTCGCTCAGCATCTTCCCTGAGGCCTTCATGAGGTGCAGGGCCAACTCTCCCAGGCGGAGGCTCTCCTGGCGCCGGCCCAGTCCGGACGGCTGGAGGGATGACAACACGACAACACAACACGACACGACACCACAACACGACACGACAACACAACACGACAACACAACACGACACGACACCACAACACGACACGACAACACAACACGACACGACACAACATGACTTGACATATGCCTTCATCCTGCTTCTGTCGCTCAAGGCTGACTGAGCAGGAACAGTCACTCCATAAACACTGAACATTTCATAAACATAACATCTGTAGCATGTGGCGATGTGCAGTGTTTGTCCCTGGTTTCTTAAACACAATCGACAAAGGAAACGCCCAGCACCCCTTCAACAACTCCACCAGACTCTGATTCATTCATGTTACGTTTACGGGGACGGTGAACGTAACATGAATGATTTACTGGGACGTAAACGTAACATGAAGGATTCATTCATTCATGTTACGTTTACTGGGACGGTGAGCATTTCCTCCTGCCACAGAAAACACAACGTCCCCCCGCTCTGACAGGAGCTTTTATATTTCCGTTCGGGAAACGTGAAACTAATGAAAAAGGTTTGGAGCCGCGGCTGTGCAGTGTGATGTGAGGCAGTGGAGGGGCAGGGGGACAGGAAGTGGCGTCGCACCTGTTTGGGGTCGTTGCTGTACAGGACGAGGCCCAGAGACTCGATGTTGAAGTTGAACTTGATGGTTTCCAGAAGCTCCGCCTCCTGATGGCCACTGCCGCTGGGCCTCTGAGCAACGTCTGAGGAGAGCCAACACACACACACACACACACACACACACACACACACACACCGCGCTGAGTCAAGCTGCCGTCCTAAACCTCCTGCAGACTCAGTGTTCAGGACGGAACCCGAACCAGAACGTTAACATGTTCTACTGTGATCAGTAGAATGTGTGTGTGTGTGTGTGTGTGTGTGTGTGTGTGTGTCAGACCTGTGTGGGCGGGGCTTGGTGTCTGCAGTGTCTGGGCCGCCGGTTCCACGTTCTCCTGCAGGCCGCTCGCCTCGCCCACGTTCTCCATCAGGATCTTCAGCAGAACCTTCAGGTCGTCCTGACTCAGTGCCACCTGCAGACGTGCACACACACACACACACACACACACATCAGCTGTTTATTTCCCAACACGTTCACTTTTACTGCTGAGTTTTATTTTTTAAAATGTTGAACAACCCGTCTGTGACAGCTTCATGTCACACGCCTGCAGAAGCACCTGAGCGCCGACAGACCTTTAGGAGCAGAGACCCCTGACTGGGACACTGGATGGGACAATGTCTTTGGGGCATCTAAAAACCCAAATCACCAGCTAATCCACGACAAGATTTGTTACAGGACTGACTGAACACGGCGCAGACGGCATTTGATGGGTTTGGCGTGTGTATGTTTGGATGGTCTTGACTGTTATATAGGTGTGTGAGTGTGTTACTGTGTGTGGGTTATTATGTGTATGTATGTGTGTAATGTATAAAAATGTCATTACTTTAAAGTTGAATGTAATTGTATATTTGAACTGAAGCTTTAATCAAAACAGTTGATTACAAAAACAACTCAGGTTTTGTTCTACACACAAAACCTCAGCTACAAGAACGATGAGAGCCACACACACACACACACACACACACACAAACACACACACACTAATCTAGTTGAAATATACATATATATATATATATATATATATATATATATATATATAAAGTACAGGCCAAAAGTTTGGACACACCTTCTCATTCAATGTGTTTTCTTTATTTTCATGACTATTTACATTGTAGATTCTCACTGAAGGAATCAAAACTATGAATGAACACATGTGGAGTTATGTACTTAACAAAAAAAGGTGAAATAACTGAAAACATGTTTTATATTCTAGTTTCTTCAAAATAGCCACCCTTTGCTCTGATTACTGCTTTGCAGTAATCAGAGCAAAGGGTGGTCAAAAACGTCAGAAAACTCTTCACAGCTCCCACAAACTTGGTCCAATCCACATCAAAACTACATATTTTTGTAGGAATTTTTGTCCTCTTTCCATCTGCATAGTTTTCAAAGCCGTCAGACTTTTACTTTAGACTCCAGGGGCCTAATTAGTGCCCAATGTCAGCCTCTGCACACCAAACTCCATGGGAAAAAATGAGGTTTTGTTTTTGGCCACTCCGACTTTGAGGGCTTATAAAATCCAAACGATCGAGTAATGACGGAATCCTTCAGAACTTTTGTTCAGCACTGTGTCCTCTGTCATCTGACTTTGCAAAGCAAATTGTGGACTTCCTGTTGGTTTTTAGAGGGGGGGTGTCAGCGCGTGATTTGTAGGGCTTGATGAGAGCTACATTTCGGCGTTGGTTTGGTCTTTCTATCACATTCCTGTGGGCCACAGCGGCTGCCTTTGTGTGCCTAGGTGGCGCTACCGAGCCCATTTTTGCACTTAGGGGGTCCGTTTGTGCATTTTATCAAATTTTTCACCAGACCTGGCCAGCGTGCCGAATTTGAGTTTTTGAGCATGTTTAGGGGGTCAAATTAAGGTTTATTTTGACGTAATAATAATAAAGGAGAAGAAAAAACGGTACAAATAAAATAGGGCTTCTCGCTGTTCCAGCGCTCGGGCCATAATAAATATACAGAGCCTGTATAAATGTAAAGAGTGTATATGTAATATAAAGTGTGTATGTCGGCGGTGGGCTCACCTTCATGGGCTTCAGGTCTCCGTCGACCTCCACGGCGGCCATCTTCTGGCACCAGGCGGCGGCGAGGTTCCTGCGGACGCTCAGCAGCAGGTTGAGGGGCTCCAGCAGCTCGGTGCGCGCTCCGCCCGCCGCCTCCATGCAGATCCTGATCAAACAGACACAGAACGTCACTGAGCGGACCGCGGCAAACTACAGACGAGAACAAACACAGGAACCCACGCGCTCGCATCACCTGGAAACACAGGTGAGCGCAGCTGGGACACCTGACCACCAGATGGCAGCACGGGTTTCTCAGACCTGACGCTTTGATTTCATTATTCAAAGCAGCGACTGCAGGTTTCACTTTGTTAGGAGTGCTGTATTTTTGTGCATTTAAACAAAAACAACATCTGAGTTTTGTTTTGTTTGTTTGTTTGTTTTGTTTGTAATGTTTCTTGCACACGGCTGGTGGTTTCCATGGTAACTGTTCATTTTAAGTTCCTCCACATTCACGACCCCAGATGGCAGAACCGAACTGATTTGGTGATTTTGGTGATGTGCTGTTTCCTATAGCGCCACCATCAGGCCAAACTTGTTACCACGGCAACCTGTAAAGTTTTTATTCTCTCTTTTTCAGAGCTGCTGAGCAGAGATGGAGGAGGAGGAGGAGGAGTCCTCCATAATCCAGATTATGTTAGGGATCAAGCATCCACATTATAAGTCATTTCTCTGTGTAATAACTAAGCACTGAATTAAAGCACATGGCTTAGGGTTCGGGTGTGAGCCCCACTGACAACTTTCAATTTCCAAAGTTTACTTTTCTTTCCATTTCCTTCATTTTTCACATGCTGGCAACATTTTGTGGCACAGATTTATTTTTTTGGGGTCTTTTCTTCCTCTCCAAGGCTCTTGCACCACTTTAATTTTTACTTTTATTTTCATGCTTTTTTCTAATCTCTGCACCTGGTTTTCAAGTGTTCTGTCACTGAGGCTCTATAAATAAAGTTTATTATTGTTTATTAGTCATATTTCAGCTCACAGGAGCCACAGTGTGTGTGAAACAGACTTTAACCCCCTGCCGGGTTTTGACCTGCTGCTTTCTGACGTTTTGGGAACCAAACGCTCCTCACACGTCTGTCCCGTGGGTTTCCACGGCGACTCACCTGGACAGTTTGAGCTGCGTCAGCTGCACGTCCATGTGGTCGATGACGGCCGGCAGGGGGCGCCCCTCCACGGGCAGCAGGGAGAAGCTGTTCCCCACCGTGATGAGCCCCAGGTCCACCTCCAGTGCATTGTGGGAGACGGAGGACTGGGGGATGATGATGAGCGGGGCCTTCAGCTTGATGTCCATGGACAGACGGAAGCTCTTCTGGGCCAAGTCTCGCACGCTGGACGCCGCCTTCTCCGCCGCCTGGGCCGTCGCCGCGCTCAGCGCCTCCTTCGCCGTCTGGAAGTTGTTGGTGAAGTTCTGGACGCCGCGGAGAGAGAAACGCAGCCACTTTGTCTCCCAAACATTTAATCTACCTGGATCTGTACCTTTATATTCATCTATCCACCCTCATCATCATCATCATCATCATCATCATCATCATCATCAGACACCCTATGCAAGCATCTAAACTCAAGTGATCTGACTCATCAAGAAATCATTTGCATCATAACAAATACATTTTCTTGCTTTTCAGAATGTTTTGTTGCTCATTTTTTGGTAACTTTCTACACATTTTTGCTCATTTTTGGATAATTTCTTGCTAATTCAATCACAAACTGTTTGCCATGTTTTTGAAAGAAATAAAGAGATTTTTTTTTTACTGAAATATTAGTACCACAAAATGCCAAAAATATAAGAAAAATACTTGAAAATGAGCCCCAAAAAAAGAAGAAATTTTAGAAAAAAAATTCTATAAACACAAAAATTACAGCTACATTTTTAATGATTTAAATGATATATTTAATCAGGTCAGCAACGTTGGATCAGATCTATTGCATTTAAACACTTGAGAAGAAAATTGTTTCTTAATATCAGGGTCCCTGCAGGCCCAAATCACCTCAAATGGGCGTCCAAGACATGAAAAATCCTCTGAAATCCGATAAATCTTTCCCATAGCTGTGATGTTTATCTGTTTTATCAGCAGCATCTTAAAGTCATATTCCGTGAAAATTGACTCTGTCTGTAAACAGCGACGGCAGAGAGCAGAAACTGCTTCCTGTATGACACTCACCAGCAGCGACATGATGAACTTGTGCAGGTAAACCACCTGGATGCAGCCCACGTTCAGCTTGACTCTGCCGTCGGTCTTGGAGGTGTCGGCGTAGCCGGCGCCCTCTGTGGCGTTGGGGGTCAGACTCATGGAGAAGCTGAACACCTCGTCGCCCACGATGGAGATCGCCTGCGGGACGCAGACGGACATCAGACAGGATCAGAGAGGAGAAACCAGACGACTGCAGCAGCACGGCGACAAGACATGACAGCAGCATGAAATACAGACGACAGATAAAATACAGCAGGTAAAAAACTAAAAAAGAAATGTGTTGCACAGCAACAGATCACCAGACTCTGAATTCAGAGGACTTCCTGCTTTGGAACAAAGAAACATGATGAGGACTAAAGAGGCAACAACAGTCAGAGCAGTCTCCGATCGATGTGGGAGCTTTGAGACCGACACCAGTTTTAGAAGGGAAAACAGACACGACAGTTTTTCCCTCAACAACATTCAGCCTGACTTTGGAGCGATAAAAAGTATGTATGATTGATTGATTGATTGATTGATTGATTGATTGATTGATTGATTTGGTCGTCTTGCCCATAACCAGGCGTGACACACTTGGTATTTTCACTCTATCAGCGCATCCTGGTCAAAATACACCGCGACCGATATGATTCCAATCAAGGTTATAATAGTTTGGGATTTTTCATTAGTTTTTATTTTTATTTTGTTGTAACTCTTTGTTTTCAATTTCAGTTTAGTTTTAATTCGTTTTTAAAACTAGTTTGCTAGTTTAGTTTAGGTTTTATTTTTTGAAAATGCTTCGTTTTGGTTTAGTTTTTATTAGTTTTAGTCTTTTTTGGTAATAAGGGGTGAGATTCAAAAAGGTCAGAAAACAGTGTGTAATTAAAACTCAACAGAACATGCCATTTTAGAAAATATATCCACTTAAGAAAGATGAACCATCCAGAAAAGACAAGTATGAATAAAAAAAGCCAGTCAGCATGTTTGTGCCATTAAGCCAAAAAAACTGCACACAGCAGTAGTAATTTCTACATTAAATGTAGAAACATGTGTAAACAGTCTATATAAGATGCAGTCTTAAGTGCAATATGTGTGTATTTCTGTTTCTTAGGTGAGATGTAAGTAGGGTCATTCTAAAAGAAAAACAGGAAAAACTCAAAGCCCAGTAACTCATTAGGCTCAATTAGTTTGGATGAACCAACTCGGAGCTGACTTCTCAACAAACTGGACCGTCCAGCTCGAGATGCAGGCACTGCAACTCCACCAAGTTTATCTAATAATAATCCAAAGAAAATCTAAATAATAATCCAAATCATTTTACAGCTGATTAACAAAACAATATCTCACATGCTGCACTTGAGACACTGAGAGCAAGACAGCTGGAACATACTACTCATCAGGAAAAAAACAAAAAGTCCTTGTATTATAAATCAGTCAGCTATTTCAAAAACAGTTTTTCAAGATTTCCAAAGTGTGTGTTTAGGTGAGGGGGTGTGTGCTTCAGTCAAGCAACATTTGGCATTTAGCAGCTTTCTTGCTTTCATTATGACTGAATCTGCACTCGGGTGCTTGATGGCATCTTTCAGTGTGAGCTGAAGGGTGTGGGCACGGCACGGCGTTCTCTGGAACCTGTTACCTTCTGACAGGTCCAGTTCTTATCAAAGCAAAAACACTAAAAGGACTGTTTGGTCCTAGTGGGGCGGCACAGCTAAACTATCATTCATTATGTGATAAAAGCACCAAATTTTGTACACTCATTGCTGAATATATGAAGAGTTCATTTGCAAAAACAGATAAAAGCCATTCTTAAAATGAATACACCTTATCCACTGCTTGGAGTACACACACACATATAGCATTTTTCCACTATAGTGCCATGCCGCGCCGTGAAATTCACGGTTCCTCATTCATTCCCTCTCCAGCAGCCCGCTTGGTTCCCGGAACCAACCGTGAAATATTTCAGCCCGGTTTGACATCTGGTGCTGGCCCGGTTAGAACGGGGCCGTGGAGGCGGGCCTAAATATGATCTCCTTCATGATTGGTCCGTTAGAATGTCAGTTAACCAGGCTGCTCCAAACTGACAAGTGACAAGTGTCAACATGAAACCTTCAGCCAGTCGGCTGTTATTCACAAACATCAGTTTCTGGAGAGATTATGGAAGAAACTGATTTGCTTGCTGAGTTTTTTGTTGGGTTTTTCTGTTGTGTAGCCTCGTTTACATTTTTCTTACAAATGGAAATGGAAATGTGACCACAAAGTGCAGATGGCAGAGCATCTGTGAAGATGATGATGATGATGGCATCCGGCCGGTCAGCCGCGGCACCGGTCGGCGGCCCGGTCGCGGCACCGGTTGCAGCACCGGTTGCAGCACCGGTCAGCGTCAAGCGGCCAGGTCGCGGCCCCGGTCAGCGTCAGGCGACCCGCCGACCAGTGTTGTGGCCAGCCCGCTTGACGCTGACCGGGGCCGCGGTCAGGCCGCGGACCGGGGCCGCGGCCAAGCCGCCTTACGCTGACCGGTGGGTTTTTTATTCAAACAAGATTTTGTCCATTAAAAAAAGTAGTAAAAAGCTAATGTAGGCTAACAACTGACAGCTCCTCTTGTTACTATAACAACTCCATGGCAACGAGCGCGCCTCTCTAATTCTATGACGCCGACCCGCTGCTACCATAAGCAATGGAAACACTCCAAGGCCAAACAGTCAGCCCGGCACGGCCCTTCACGGCTCGGCTTTGTATAGCGGAAAAACGCTAATATACACACACACACAAAGCATGATTTAGGATAATAAACATTATGCCAGGCAAAATAAACATCAAGTAAAAAAAAAAAAAAAAAAGTCGAAATAAATATAAAGAAATAAATATGAAGAATTTTTTAATAAAATTTTAAAAAAAAATTTCATTCTGATGACTGTGGCAGCCATTTTCAAAACTGGCTGCCAGTGGTTACTGGCATGGAATGCTTTGCCTTCCCTACAGCTGCTGTTTCATGTTTTCAGCACCACAAATATAATTTAGAGACATTTTAAAGTGGGAAAAGCTTTATTACAATGTGACAGAACATAAACTTTAATAGGCTCTCACATTGCCCTTCACAGTCTATTAATCTTGTATTTTAAAAATTCTACAAGGGCAGAATCCTCGTCCTGAGGTGTGTGACAGTGATGGAGTTTTAAAATAAATAAATAAAAAAGAACCACATGGGTAAAGGACACATTTAAGTTCTAAAAAAGCATAATGAAAGTCAATTAAGTTTCTTGCTTTCAGGAAGTGTTTTTTTTTTTTTTAATTAATATTTGGTTTTAGCTCAAACAGTCACAAAGCTACAGTAAAATAAATATGGCTTGTTTGCTGTCACTAACAATGTTTTTTTTTTTTTTCTCCATAACACATCATTTCTCAGTCTCCTCTCCCACTGAGCTCTGCTCCATGCTCCAAGCTAACCGCCTAGCCTAACTAGCCTAGCCTAACCGCCTAGCTTAACTAGCCTAGCTTAACTAGCCTAGCCTAACTAGCCTAGCCTAACCGCCTAGCCTAACTAGCCTAGCTTAACTAGCCTAGCTTAACTAGCCTAGCCTAACCGCCTAGCTTAACTAGCCTAGCTTAACTAGCCTAGCCTAACCGCCTAGTTTTGCTAGCTTGAAAATTTACCTCCACTGTTCCCCACAATTATTCTTTTTCTCTTTAGCCTTTATCTACGATGTTCAAAATGTATACATCCACAAACTAACATATTTTAATCCTAATTATGACAGTAGAAATGACACAAACTAACATATTTTAATCCTAATTCTGACAGTAGAAGTGGCAGGTTGAGGCCTACCTTGATGGAGGGCCCATGTTGGCTGGCTGCTGTTCCCGCAGCGTGACTCAGGGCTCTGCAGCGTCACGCACCGGGCACCAGACACGCATTTCAACACACATTTCAACACGCTCACACACACACACCTTGTGTTTCTCACGCAGAGAAATCACCAGGATAACGCCCAACAAGTTGCCCCACTATTGTTTTATAACAGGTAGGGACGTATAATTTCCACGATCACAGAATCACGGACGGAATCTTGGAATCAGCCGGATGAGACGGAAACCAGAAGGCAGAGAAACTCTGCAGCTACGCAGCACTGACAGAGATTGTGTTACAAAGTGAAGAGGTGCCACTCCGCGCTATTTTCACTGGCTAACAGCAGCACACTGGCTTAGCTTGTCTATTCAGAGAAGAGGTATCACTTCGGCTTATTTTTCAATCTATGTTGTCACATGCATAACACTGCTCATTCATTGGTAGCTGAACTGTTGGGTCTGTTTGATGAGTAATTTACATTGTTAAAACAAATAATAATTTAACATGTTGTTACAGTAAAAAGTACTCTGTCAACCCTCAGGTGAAATAATTACTGATGCATCCTCTTGTCATTTTTGTTCAATCATTAATAACATTTTCACCTTTTATTGCTATAACAACATAATCATTAAATAAATAAATAAATAAATGAATAAATGTGTTGTTTATTTGTTACCTCAATTAATTTAAGGTCATTCCTATTTCATTTGTGTGCATTCTAGTCATTAACATTTTAGTCATTAACATTAAAAACACACTCTTTTTTGGTAGTAAAATACACCACCACCCCCCACCCCCTCCCCGCCACCGCCACAGTCTCACTCTGAACTCAGTTCAAAACTTGAGAGCCCTGATGACACACTGTTTAATAATGTGTCTCCATTTAACTTTTATCTTGGATATGAAATTATATTACAATGACGATAGCAATGACAGTAAAAGACAGTGAGTGTCACCTTCAAAATGTTGAACCTGAGTGTCCTATTTGGGCTGGGAAATTCCTGTGACCCCAGCATAAAAAAAGTGTGTAGGCTTATTTCATGCTGCTGACTACTGATGTAGGCTAACTGGGTACAACAGCATTGTTTGTAGTCAAGCTGCATTCTCGGCTTCTAGGCAAAACACTCAGCACTAGTCTTTAAAGTCAATAATGAGTAAATATAATGTAGTCAGTCATTTTAGTTTGAATTAAAAAAAAAAAAAATTAGAGGGACCACATGTCTGGTCGATGCAGCGGTGTGTGGGAGCTCCACTCGGTGCAGGGTAGGCAGAGCACGGTGAACCTGGCCTCCAGGTGGATGGTGAAAACAAGCTGACACACTCATGAAAGACGCTGCTGATCCTCTCTTGCTCCAGCCATCACACGCAGGCTCAGCTTCCTAGCCTCCCTTATGATTTCTCTTCATTTCTGCTCTGCCGTGTCCTTCTTAGCCCCAATGAGGCCTCTGACTCTTGCAGCTCCGGGTGTTTTGAATTCTGGCTCGAGTATGGCGGCGAACTTTTTGAAGGCAATCGACTCACAAAGTCGCGTAGACATTAGGGCATTAACGACGCCAGACTTTTTCACGTCGACGCTACGTCGACCCGTCAACACCGGGAGCTGTGCAGTGGAGCACACAAACAAAAACAAAACAACACAAAACAAAAACTAACTTTTTCTTTCACTTCGACTTTTGACGGACCCTGGTGGGGCCACTTCTAGGTTAACGCCCTAGCAGACATGCCAGTCTCAATAAACATATTCACTGATGCTTGTGGTGTTCTTGTGTTTTACCAAGCAGAAGGTGTGTGGTCGCTGCTGGAAGCACTGTAGTAGTTTAGTTTAGGGTTAGGGTTTTCTGTCCTCCTGGTGTCGGGCTGTGTCGGGCTGCCTGGCCTGGGCTTAGCTTCAGGCTGGGCGCTCTCCCTTACTTGCTCAAGGTAAGCCAGGTTAGCCTTCTTGTGTGCACTTTTCAAATGGACTTTTAGCTTCGTGGGATTTTTCCCCTTCAGAAAAGTTCCTCATATTTTATCATGTTCCACTACAAGGCACTTACTCCTGTCTGAGACACAGTCATATTCAAAATAATCCCAAATAGGACTCTGGCATTTTCTCCCTACTTTCGCCACCCTGCCCTCCGGCGGGGTGCTGCCTGACATGCCTGCCCTCTGCTGGCCTAAAACTGGCACTGCTTTAAAAAAAAAAAAAAAAAAAAAAAGATGGACAGGAGATAGACGTTCACCCAAAATACTAGGCTTGTGTATGAAACAGTGGCGGTTCTAGACCTGTTTTACTGAAGGGGCCTGGCTGGGGCCGGGGGTTTAGTCAGAGGGGCACATTCAACCCAGGGCAAAAAAGAGAAACATTCAAAATTATATCTGATTTTTTTTCCATAAAACTAGAGATTACCCATTGTTGAATGGTTCAAAATATCACATTTGAGACACAAATATAAGAGACAGAAACAATGGAAACATCCTTTTTTCAGTGGAACCTCAGTTCAGACAAACTCCTCACTTAGTACAAACTCCTGCTTCTAAAATCTTCATCAGGCAGTTTCATCAACATCATCATCACATCTTCATTACACCACTGTCTTCTTATCATCTTCATCAATAAATCATCATCATATTTACACTCTAAAAGCTTATTGTTACCCTGTAACAATAAAGAGGGGTCCAGACTCAGAGTTACGGGTTCTGTTGGCCCCTCCCCAGAACCACCCGTGGTATGAAATACACTGACAAAGACGAAAACTAAACAAACTTTCTCTATCACTTTAGTTTGTTTTAGTTAGTTTTGTAAACGCACAGTAGTTTCAGTTAGTTGTCCGTTTTTTTCAAAGCCTCGTTTTTATTTTTATTTCAGTTAACGAAAATGTTTTTACACATTTAGTTTTCGTTATTTCGTCAGTTTTCGTTAACAATAATAACCTTTATTCCAATATAGCAGAAATGCATTCAGAATCAAAACAAGAATCATAAATGCTTCATTGATCCCTGAGGGAAAACTGGGTATACCTGTGATTGGCCGATATCAGCCGACTGATACATCGGTCGGTCTCTAGTCTCCAGTCGATCTCAGTCTTTTTGGTTCATGACCCCGTAAAGCAAAGCCAAGGGTGCTGACGCCCAGAGAGCCACTGGGTCAGGAGGGATTATTCATATTTTTAACAAGATGCAGGATGAGAAAATAACAGCTGTATATACGCAGATGTAAACATATAATTTGTACATGTGGAATGGACATCTAACAGTATGAAAATTTTATGTTTCATTTGTTTATTTATTTGTTTATTTTTAACACATTTATTTAATGCTTGAATTCAAAAGAAAACTCATTCAAGCTCACTCACTCACAATTAGGGTTAGGAACACCTCCACCAGGAGGAACACCTCCGCCGGGAGGAACACCTCCACCGGGAGGAACACCTGCACCAGGAGGAACACCTCCACCGGGAGGAACACCTCCACCAGGAGGAACACCTCCACCGGGAGGAACACCTCCACCGGGAGGCGGCCAGGAGGCTTCCTGACTAAATGCCCGAAACACTTCAACTGGCTTTTGTTGACGCAGAGGAGCAGCGGCAGAGGAAACCCTCTTCCGCTGCTTGTATCCATGACCTCGATCTTTCGGTCTCTACCCAGAGCTCGTGACCACAGGCGAGGGTTGGAACCATGACCGATCGGTAAATCGAGAGCCTCGCCATCTGGCTCAGCTCCTTCTTCACCAGGACGGTCCGGTGCAGCGACCACAGAGCTGCCGCCGCCCCGACCCTCCTGAGATACCTGAACTCCTCCACCTGAGGCAGTAACTCACTCCCCTCTCGGACAGGGCAAACCACCTTTTTCTGGCAGAGAACCACGGCCTTGGACTTATTCATGCATCCTTAAAATGATGTTTTTGATGGAAGAGTGCAGGTGAAGAGCATGTTCACTGTTTTATAAATAAACATAGGTGAAGGTGGGAGGTGATGAAGCATGACTCAGCAGGAACATTAAATCAGTAAAGTGCTGACTTGCCTTCTTGTGGACGCTTTTGGGATCAACATTGATGACGATGAAATCTCGCAGGCGGGCGGAGATGTGAGTCTGCGGTCCTTGCATCAGCAGAGAGCCGTTAATACCTGAGGAGCAAAGAGTTTAACATGAAACCAACAACCCTCATAAACAGCTGGCGCCAAATCCCACCATCCTGAGACCCAATCCTCCCAATGTCCCGAGACCCAATCCTCCCAACATCCTGAGACCCAATCCTCCCAACGTCCTGAGACTCAATCCTCCCAACGTCCTGAGACCCAATCCTCCCAACGTCCCGAGACTCAATCCTCCCAATGTCCCGAGACCCAATCCTCCCAACGTCCCGAGACCCAATCCTCCCAACGTCCTGAGACTCAATCCTCCCAACGTCCTGAGACCCAATCCTCCCAACGTCCTGAGACTCAATCCTCCCAACGTCCTGAGACCCAACCCTCCCAACGTCCCGAGACCCAATCCTCCCAACATCCTGAGACTCAATCCTCCCAACGTCCCGAGACCCAATCCTCCCAACGTCCCGAGACCCAATCCTCCCAACGTCCCAAGACTCAATCCTCCCAACGTCCCAAGACTCAATCCTCCCAACGTCCACACTCTCAGAATTTGAGCCTTTATGAACATATTCCCACAAAAACAAAATCCTGCAGACTCTACTTGAGAGAATTACGAGAGAATTAAGTAATGGATGTGAAAATCCCAATGTAGAGTTAAATGAATCTAGTAAATTGTAGTATTTCAGCCCAATAATTATTTTTGAGAGAATATGTTGTATGGAATTCATTCTGCAGTAATTTTGATGGGACTTACTTTCCTGGTTATTAGTTTATGAATATGATGTTTGAAATAATCCTGATATACAACAAAACATACTATATTTGTATATAATGGTATGGCATTGGTAACACATTTATTAAATGAAATTAGACATGTAATCAGAAACACAGAACATCTTCAAAACTAGAATTTCAGTGACTATAAAAATGTTAATGAGGGCTGTGGGTCTTCAGCGACGCGTACCTTGGATCTTGATGTCGGCCATGTTGCAGCTCTGGTCACACACCAGCACGTTGAAGGCTCCCAGCGTCATCATCACCTTCAGGTCGATGACGTCGCTGTCGGACGGCGAGCCAGTCGCAGCTGGCGGGGAGACGGAGACGAGGCGACCGGGGTTAAAGGGACAGTTCAAAATATTCTGCTTTTACATGGAAACCCTTTGGAACTTGCAGAGAGAAATGCCACAGAAATAAAGTTTTTTGTTCATTTTGTTTCACAAACACACAAGAAGCCACACAAAATTAACATATAAAATTAATATATAAGTTCAGTGGTTATTCAGTAAGTAGCGTTTGCATTAAACTTTATTTATAGGAGGTTTGACTGCATGTGCACACACATGAGGTGCAGACCGCTGGGCTGTTTCACCGGGAGGAAGCTGGACGGTAAGCCCTGAGGCACACCCATTTGTTTTCTTCCAGAAACAGGTTTGATCCCAGAGACAAAAAACACAAAGAAGAAAACAAAAAGACAAAAATCACATAGACCCCCCCCAAAAAACAACCCCGCAAAGACAAAAATCACGAAGAAAAAAAAAAACACAAAGAAAAAAACACAAAGAAAAAAAAATATGATGGATTCCTCGCACGTCCTGCACTCTGATTGGCTGTAGATCACATGACTTTTCACTTCAGGATGTGGACTCTGAGAGACGCCTGACAGATCAAACCTGATCTGATCTGATCAGGTTTGATCAGCAGCACTCTGACTCAGTGTGTGTGTGTGAGAGAGAGTGTGTGTGTGTGTGTGTGTGTGTGAGTGAGTGTGTGTGTGTGTGACTGAGTGTGTATATGTGAGAAAGTGTGTGTCTGTGTGAGTATGTGTGTGTGAGTGAGTGTGTATATGTGAGAAAGTGTGTGTGTGAGTGAGTATGTGTGAGTGAGTGTGTATATGTGAGAGTGTGTGTGTGTGTGTGTGAGAAAGTGTGTGTGTGTGAGTGTCGTACTGGAGCGGGCGGACACCGCCCGGCTCTCCTCGCCCCGGCCTCGGGTCTCTCTCTCGGGCGACGGCAGACTGCTGGACGACAGCGCCGCAGACAGGAAGTTCATCACCGAGAGAAGAGCCTCAGTGTGGAGGAGGAGGTCGAGAGAGGTGAAGGTTACCTGGGGAGAGAGAGAGACAGGGAGGGAGGGAGAGAGAGAGAGAGAGAGAGAGAGAGAGAGAGAGAGAGAGAGAGAGACAGAGACAGGGAGAGAGAGAGAGACAGGGAGAGACAGAGACAGGGAGGGAGGGAGAGACAGAGAGAGAGAGAGAGACAGAGAGAGAGAGAGACAGAGACAGGGAGGGAGGGAGAGAGACAGGGAGAGAGAGAGAGACAGGGAGAGAGACAGAGACAGGGAGGGAGAGAGAGAGAGACAGGGAGAGACAGAGACAGGGAGGGAGGGAGAGAGAGAGAGAGACAGGGAGGGAGGGAGGGAGAGAGAGAGAGAGAGAAAAGAAACAAAAAGGAAAAGGTCAGAAAAGTCACTGCAAAAACAGGCCAATCAGAATCAGTCATTAAAAATCAACCAGTCATGTTGAGTCTTGAATTAGCGTCTTCCTGCCCGCCATGTATTAGCAGGGGTGTGGGCGGGGCCACAAGACTGCCAGCCAATCAGCCAGTTGCTCATTAATAATGAATGAGTGCTGCATGGTTACAGGTGGAAAAGAAGTTTGAGTGAGTTGAATGAGTTTTCTGTCGTTTAAACGTCACAGATCAGCAGGTCAACTATTGATCACTGATTATTGATCCTGAATATCAGAAAGCTGATGTGTGTGTGTTTTAATACTCACACTGATCATCTGCTCGGTGTTCTTGTAAACGGTGGCAAAGTTGGGCCCGGTCCGGTCCGCCTAGTAAACACACACACACACACACACACACACACATACACACACACACACACACAGGTTATTTGAGGCGGAGCTCCTTGTGTTTGTAAACTCACTGATTCTAGGGAATTTGGATAAAACAGGTTTTAATTTTGGAAAAAAAAAAGTGAGTTAAATTACAAAATGTGAAGGTATATCATTATAGGCCAAGGTCTTGGCTGTTCAGCAATGTACCGGTGCAACCTCCTCATTTTGCATTTTTTTCATAAAATAGGTTTTTCGAGTTATTAGGCTACTTTGTTTTTGTCAACACCGTCACCGTAATGTTTTTTTTTTTTTTTAATTTGAAAAACATATTTTTGTATTAAAAGAGACTATTACTTTAATAACTCAACAGCACCAAAGAGACATATTGTAAGCATATTCATTTAAAACCAATATAACTGCCTCTGACGGTGGTGACACTAATCTGACGGTGGTGACAGTCGCCTCATTAAAACATACATTTCCAAAATTTATGCCACTCAAGTCAATGGCTTCTTGCTTAACAACTTTATTTAACTATTTGGTACAAAAAATAAGAATCCTGAGCTCTGTTCTAAGCATTTTTCAGACTTCAGTCATCACCGTCACACAGAAAACCTGACGGTGGTGACGTCTGACGGTGGAGACAAAAACCTGCTCTTTCACATGATCAGCATGAGTCCCTAGTGTGTGTGGTGTGCGTATGATGTTCTATGTTGTCTGTTGTTGCTTATAAGTTATTTATTGTGTGCTATTTATTGTGCTTTTGCTACCACAATAACCTGCTGCTCATAATAAATTGCCCCCTGTGGGATTAATAAAGTTGTTTGATTTGAACTGAATTGTATTAAGTGAATCTAGACTGTCGAGTATGCATATGGAGGGAGATAGTGGGATGTTGCTGCCAATGAATTGGGATAGTGTGGTGCTTATGTGACCTGTTTATGTTGTTTTCTGCATTGAATGAAGCTCACAGCGTGCAGGTAACAGCAGGTTTATTTCACCTGAGTTCGACAAAGAGGGAAATAAGGCAACGGATCAGCTCCTGCGGACATACATCTCATGCACCATCTCTTACAAATCCTGCGGTGCACTCAGGTTTTTTCCTTCTGTGATCGTATAGTGTTTTACAGGTAAATAAAATAATGACACAAGATAGAAAAATCCCTCTCAAGGAAAACAAATAAAATAAATACAAAAAAATATATATATATAAATAATTTTAAATCTCTGGACTGCTACCTGTCTTTTTTACATACTTTTTACCCCACAACAACAACAACTTTTCCACAAAATATACAGAAAACAAATGAACCACAATCCACCTGCATGTCCAAAACTGCTCAACACACTGCAGCATACCTGGGTTCGACAAAGAGGGAAATAAGGCAATGGATCAGCGGTGCACTGAGGATTTCCCATAATCCCTCTTTACTCGTAAATTACAGTTACATATCAATGACAGCAGGTGGCGTAGTCTCCACATTTTGTTTTCTTTAGCAGGATTTAACACATCCTATATAACTATGTTACACTTACTTCTTTGCAGATATGTTGAATTGGTGGACAGAGCCCGAGTGCGTGGAGAGAGTCATCTGTTGTATTGAGAGTGCAATGAGTGCACATGTCTGAACTGGTTAATCCCATCAAATGCATTTTGTGCTGTGTAATGTGTGTTCTGTGGGTAATCCTGTATTGTATTAGTGTAATGTTGGTGTTCCTGGACATACTGAAGATGTAGATGTTCTTCCAAAATTGGTTATTGGTGTTGATGTTGAGATCTTTTTCCCATTTGTTTATTGGAATATGACGTGTATTGTCAGTGGAGGATATAAGTTTATTCAGTTTTGAGAGTGGTTTGTTTGATTTTCTCCATTTATATAAGTGATCTTTGTAACAACCTGTCAAATGCTGCTTTGATATTGTTCAGTCCCACCTTATCCAGCTTAGGCTTGTGTTAAATACTGACAAATCAAAGTTTATGCTTTTCTCAAATGGGAAAAGACTTCCAGCAGATCTTCCCAAACTACTGACTGGCGAAGGGATCGAAATCGAAAGGGTCGCCTCCTACAAGTATTTAGTGATGCTTCAACTTGGTTTCTTTTTTAGAAACAGGTCCTGCTTTTCACTTCAGGTTAGGAGTCACCTGATCTCGACCACATTCCTCCCCCTACTGGATTATGGCGATTTACTCTACATGCATGCACCTGATCAGTACCTTAGGAGGCTGGACACTGTGTACAATTCTGCCTTACACTTTGTCACCAGATGTGGCAATCGAGTGCATGATTGCCTTCTTTATGCTACTTCAAATTGCCCGTCTCTTCCCACATGCAGATTCACATGATGGCTCTCTCTCTTGCACAAAGCTCTGATTGGGCTGCTACCCTCTTACTTAAGTGTATTTTTGTGCATCAAGCAGGACCAGCATGCCCTTTGATCCCAAAATGCCCTTCAGCTGGTTGTCCCCAGAGTGCAAACCGAATTAGGAAAAAGAGCTTTTAGTTCTGCTGGTCCATCGGCCTGGAACGAGCTACAGGACCTCAGACTGCCAGGACTAGTCACGCTAGGAGAATTTAAAAATATTTTGAAAGGCTATGAAACCAGTTCTCTTGGACAATGCAACTGTGTCTGATAATTTGCCTATAATTTGAACTTTGTTGTGAATGTTATGTTTTTTGCCTGTTGGAATGTGTTTTTAATGTTGTAACTCTGTCTTTGCTGCCTTGCTTGGCCAGATTAGTGTGATTAGTCAATGTTTTATTTCGGTCATTTTCAAATTGCAGAAATCAAATACACATACAAATAGACAATATATTATACACATATTTTTAAACAATAAATAGTATTTCATTTCCTTTCAGTACTGGATGACCAAAACAAATATATGATACAGACAAATAAACACTGACCAAAAAGGTATAGGCTGAAGCCTTAGCTTATATTGCCTTACTTCTTACAATACTAAGCTTTTGTCAGCTCACTTAAATAATAAAATGAAGTAAATGAAAGACAGGGTCCTTTTGTAGCTGTAGAGGGTTATCCCTCAACCCTATTGATAGAGCTGGGAAGGCCCTCTAAACGGTACATGAAGCGTTGTAAGAGAGGATTCCAGCTCCTGGGTGAACTCCTGTTGAAGATCTTTAACAGAGAATAAAGCGTGACTCTGGTGCATCCTTCCTGATGCCTGATTGAAGACTTTGGCACTTATTTTTCTGAGGTTTTTGGTACTTGTTGTTAACAAAGTTTTCTTAGCCCAGTTGGACCCTGTTGTGGACACACTGGCCACATCAGTAGCTGCTGTAAATGGGAAACATCTGTGGCAGCGTGTCCCTGGACCCCAGAGACAGTTTGTCCTGTTCTCCAGCACACAGTGCATAGACAAGTAAGGTCGAGTAACACAAGATTCTGCCAAATGCTGCATGACTTTAAATCAGTGTGACTCAAACGGGTTCATTTAGGTTCAGAAACTTTAAAAAATCAGATGAATGTGAAGCACTGCAGTGTGAGAACGTGCTGAGGAACAGCAGCACCTGAGGGTTAGCTCACATGGTTATGCTGCAGGTTTGTCTCAGGTACCTCATCATTAATAACCAGCTGTTTGAGGCATCCAAGACTGCTAGTTCAAATCCCGTCTGCCAACAGGACTGTCATGTTACTGCAGTCAGGAGTTTGAGCACTGACCCTCTTGTGTTTGTCTGCAGTTTTGTTGACAGTATAGAAATATAGAAATGAGATGAACTAAATGTGCAAACTCTGCTCAGCCGGCCACCGCACATGAAATACTGAGGAGAAAACCAAATCTTTTATTGCTACAGGTAACTCTAACACCTGACTGCATGACACTGCAAACTGTCAGACTTCCTGCATCAATAAGATGAAAAAATTGAGACATATTATCAGTGAATCAGAACACATAATATAACATATCCTCTTTGAAACGTGAGTTAACCAAAGCTGTAAGGACATAAGGACATAACATAAAGTGGATATAAAAATATAAAACGAGTGGAATGACAATTATCAGTCATAAATGCTGATAAAGCAGGGGGATTGATAATCCAGACGGAAGGTGTTTGAAAATGGTGGCCAGCTGCTTGGCTGGACCAGTTTGCCACATCACCAGTACTGATCAAAGTGTTTTCCCTTCAGCATGGAGGAAGGCAAAGGTTATTCATTCATTCGTTTTCCAAACCACTTATCCTCGTAAGGCTGGCAGGGGAGCTGGAGCCTGTCCCTGCGCTCACTGGGCAGAAGGCAGGGAAACACCTGGACAGGTCGCCGGTCCATCACAGGACAGACAGACAGACAGGCAGACAGACAGATTCACAGTTTAGCATCTCCAGCCCAGAGACCTGCAGGTCAGGAGAACTGGAGCTGCTGGCAGAAACTCTGCAGACACAGGAGAACATGCAAACTCCACACAGGAAGGACAGGCAAAGGTTATTCCACTGCAAAATAATACACTATAATTGACTATAATTACAACAATACTGACAATTATACCTAAGTGGGAGGAGTGTTACTAGATTTTAGTTAAGTTTTTGATGTACTGGACCACACATTATTTTTAGACTAACTTAAATGTTATAAATTTGCATCTGCATTTGCATTTTTCTGTCTAATGGAAAACAATATGTATGTAATAATGGTAGATTTTCAGATGCGGCAGCACGGTGATGCAGTGGTTAGCACTGTCGCCTCACACCAAGAAGGTCTCTGGTTCCATTCCCCGCCAGCCAGCCGGCCCGGCTCCTTCCTGTGTGGAGTTTGCATGTTCTCCTGTGTCTGCTGGGTTTCTGCCAGGAGCTCCAGTTTCCTCCTGCAGGTCAGGAGACCTGGAGATACTAAACTGTGTGTCTGTCTGCCCTGTGATGGACCAGCGACCTGTCCCGGTGTCCCCCTGCCTTCCGCCTGGTGAGCGCTGGGACAGACTCCAGCATCCCCCACGGCCCTTACAGTAAGAGGTTTGGAAAATGGATGGAGTTTTTGAAATGTGGAAGAGTTACAGTGTGGTGTTCCACAAGGCAGCTGTTTGGGGCCGTTACTGTTCTCTGTCTTCACCGCTGATCAAATCAAATCAAATCCTTTATTTAACCGGATAAGCATCATTGAGATTTAAAACCTGTTTTACAAGATCGATCTGGTCAAGCAAGGCAGCAAAGACAGAGTTACAACACCTCTGGGTGCTGTTTTATTAGAGAGCAAAACCACTAAAAGGGGTGAAAGAGGTGTACCTTTGAAATAAATTGTATTATCTACTGTACTGTTATTGTTCAAAATTTACTGTTTATTGTTGTAAATCAAATATAATATTTTTCTTATGTTGAACTCTCATTTTGATTTTATTTGTAAGGTACACCTCTTTTAGGGGTTCAAAATGACCTGGAAGGGGTTAAAATCTTGAAATCCATGTTAAAAGTGACTTAGTGTAACTAAGTCACTTCAAAGATTTTGAGGATAATAAGATTTAAAGTTTGAGGAAATAAGATTTTGGGATAATAAGTACAAATAGCAACAATAAAAATTGGATAAATGACAGGTGGACATTTTTGTCCACGAAGGGTCATGGATGTGATAAAAATGCATTACAGGGCCAAATAATGGATTTTCATGCTGAAAGTTGGGATTTTCAAATTTAACCCAAAATTACCCCCTCTTGCCAAAAATCACCCTCGTGTGACCTTTTGTTAGTCCCTTTCTAGAAAATGGACATTTTTGTCCACTTGAAGGGTCATGGATGTAACTTCTTTGAAGGGTAACTGAAGGGTTAAGGAAGGAAACCAAGCTGCTTGGAGTGATATGAGACAGCAGATTAAAAACTGTCGCAGCTTTGGGAAGAGGCATGGCAGTTATTAAGAGATCATGTGCAACATTTTTACCACACCAACGCATCTCTCATATTGTTCCAGCAGTAGTCCTTTATTTGGATTACTGTCCAGTGGTGCAGTCAAGTGCCTCAAATAAAAATCTGGACAAACTCCAGTCAGTCCAGTTCAGTCCGGACTGGAACATCATGAGGATGAACACGAGCAACAGGACGACCATCGCCCTGCTCTGTTTTATCAGAAAATACTTTATTGTCTAAAATGTAGAATACTCTGTGCCATCAGTTTTAATGGAGCAGAAACAGCTACAACTTCAATACAAAGCATTTATGAAAAAGTTGTTTTTCCACTTCCTGTCTCAAAAATGAATGCAAGGTAATGTCCTGCTGTGTTACAGAGGAATGAAAATACCAAACAAATGACACAGTTAACAAGTAAAACTCTTTTTAAAAAAGTTTAAAGAAATACCAAACAGCTCAGGACACCAGGACATGTTCTGCTACGATATCTGATTATACGATAATTATTTCCTCACTCACTGTATTTGTTGCTTTTAATGGCACTACATTATTTTTAAGCTGTATTACTTTATTGATTTTATTCTGATTATTTCCTTACAGAGTGTGGGTACTCTGACATTGCTGTAATTATTGTTACTGAAAGGTTTGTTGTTTTGTTTGGCATTATGATGTAATGCTTGGTGTTGTGATGTCATGTTTACCTGTGAGAGACGCTGCTACCTTGTAGTGACTGATGGATGGATTCTCATGTGCTTGTTTAAGTGACTTTTCTGTGTAAAACTTTTCCCACAGACTGTGCAGCCGAATGGTTTCTCTCCTGTGTGGACTTTCATGTGAATGTTGACGTTGCTTTTCACTGTGAAACCTTTCCCACAGACGGAGCAGCTGAACGGTTTCTCTCCTGTGTGGGTTCTCATGTGTCTGCTCAGCTCACTCCTCTGTGTGAAACCTTTCCCACAGACTGAGCAGGAAAATGGTTTCTCTCCCGTGTGGCCTGTCATGTGACTGTTCAGATGTTCCTTCTGTGTGAAACTCTTCCCGCAGACAGAGCAGCTGTACGGCTTCTCTCCTGTGTGGGTTCTCATGTGATTGTTCAAATGTTCTTTCTGAGTGAAACTTTTGCCACAGACTGAGCAGCTGAATGGTTTCTCCCCTGTGTGGACTCTCATGTGACTGTTTAAGGTTTTTTTCTGTGTAAATTTTTTCCCACAGACGGAGCAGTTAAATGTTTTCTCTCCTGTGTGGATTCTAATGTGAATGTTTAAATTACATTTCTGTGTAAAACCTTTTCCACAGACGGAGCAGCTTAACATGTTCTCGCCCGTGTGGGTTCTCATGTGGCTGCTTAAATGTTCTTTCTGTGTGAAACTTTTCCCACAGTCTGAACAGCCAAATGTTTTCTCTCCTGTGTGGACTTTCATGTGTTTGCTGAGGTTACTTGTCTGAATAAAACGTTTCCCACAGACTGTGCAGCTGAATGGTTTCTCTCCTGTGTGGACTTTCATGTGAATGTTTAAGTTACATTTCTGTGTAAATGTTTTACCACAAACTGAGCAGCTAAATGTTTTTTCTCCTGTGTGGATTCTTATGTGAATGTTGAAGTGTTTTTTTTCCATAAAACTTTTACCACAGACTAGACAGCTAAATGGTTTCTCTCCTGTGTGGGTCCTCATGTGAATGTTTAAGTCATTTTTCCATGTGAAATGTTTCCCACAGACTGAGCAGCTGAATGCTTTCTCTCCCTTGTGCATCATCATGTGTTTGTTCAAGTTTCCTTTTCGTTGAAAGTTTGTCCCACAAACAGAGCAGCTCCACAGTTTCTCTCCTGTCCTCTTGCTCACAGAGCAGGAGGATGGTTTCTCTCCAACATCACATGTGTTTTGACTGGGATGGATTTGATTTGGTGTGTTTGAACCTGACTGAGGTTCTCTGGTCTCCTCCCAGTCTTCACTGTCCTCAGTCTGAGCCTCAGAGGAGTCTGATGTCCTGTCATCACCATCATCAGCAGCTGCTTCCTCTCCATCGGCTTCTGTTTTCATCTGGTCCTGTTCTCCATGAAGCTGTGAGCACTGAGCTTCCTCTTCATCATCCTCACTCTTCACAGGGACAGCAGTGAACGGGAACTTGGTAAGATCCTGCAGCTGCTCTGCCTCCTGGTTGGTCCAGAGCTCCTCCTGTTCCTCTTTAATGTGTGGGGGCTCTGGCTCCTCCTGGTCCAGACTGGGGGTCCACTCCTGCTGCTCAGGGGGGACCTCTTCTTTAATCACCACTGAAACACACACACACACACACACACATTGAG
Source organism: Myripristis murdjan (assembly GCF_902150065.1). Classification (NCBI taxonomy): domain Eukaryota; kingdom Metazoa; phylum Chordata; class Actinopteri; order Holocentriformes; family Holocentridae; genus Myripristis; species Myripristis murdjan. The sequence goes on along the minus strand of NC_043982.1, from coordinate 47,013,135 downwards.
AAAAACCATGCTTGTCACCATTTATTCATCATGCCAGTGAGATTATGTCATCTGATTGTTGTCAGTTATGAAAATACTAAGTCATTTGTTTCCCCATAAAATTGCGATGATGCCCCTTTCATACATGATGCTATCATTTGGGCCCAAAAGCCATATTATATTTGGAATGATTATTAATAATATTTCTGTGATACAGATGTTGGACTGGGTGTGGAACAACTGGCTTACTAACAGTTTTCAAAGCCAAAGCCCCTGCCTCTCAAGTAAATTTAAGGGCAGAGTTCCAAGCCCACCGAGCCATTTTGAATTTACGGTGCGATTTTTGGCCTGTTTTTGCCATTTCTAGGCATTTCACTTTAACACACTTCTGAAGATTTAGCCTGAGCAACTTGACATTTGGTGTGTGACATCGTAAGATCTTTGCAAAGCTTCTGAGGTGGAACGCCCTCGATGCCGGCGTGCAGGGGACTCTGCATGTTTCGCCATGACAGAGGAAGTTGGACTATCTCAAATGTACACTGCCCCAAACTTCTCATGCTCGATGAGAGTCCCAGCCTGACCACATCTACATGTCAGTGCTGAGGTATAGCTCCACCTACTGGCAACAGGACGTCAGCCTTATGTGACAAACCCACATGAGGATGAACTGAGCTCAGCTGGACTGTCTGGAGGCTCCTGAAGACGTTCCTCTCCCTCAGCTCTGACAGACAGGTGGGGAGTCCCAGCTGTTTCACTGCATGGGGATCATTGGCTTGTTAGAGCTCCTCCCTGTTGGGACCGCCTCGTTCGTGTCATTAGTGAACGACAGTTCTTAGGGTCACATGACTCAGGAGTGAATAAAGGACCACAACCTTCATATCTTCGACAGGGAGGACAGATGGAAAGCGGACTGAAGGAAGTGATCTTTGTTAAGCCAGAGAAACCATCTCTCAGCTCTGGGACCAGCTGCACTCATGAGCTGCCTGACGCTCGAACACGCTGTTTGTTTGTCATGGAAACTGCATGACTGGCACACAAATCAAAGATGAGAGCACAGCTCGGGTCCAGAGCAGGCAGGCCGTTCTTCCCCAGACGGCGTTATCACTGGAACACTTCCCATAGCCTCTAGGAATGCTGGGTACTCCAAGCTGCCGTTTGGCACGTACGCTGTCACAACTCGGGATATCCCGAGAACCATCACTTCGGTGCCAAGTGGATGCCAACAGTCCAAAGACACGATGGTGCCCCCAGCTGACTGAGCCTTCAGCGGGCCCTAACATACAACAACGTGCTGACCAATCGTCCCCAGCGGCAGGCAGAGAGACGCCGTGTGAGACGGCGGCTGCACCTCGGCTCGTCCAAAAGAAACACAGCAGAGTCGTGTCTGGAAGGATTTTGGAGGCTCAGAGCTGATAAGACATTTGCAAAACCGAAAATGCAAACAGTGCCATCAAAGTTTCCAGATGAAAGGAGGAAACACTTGAAACTTGAAAAAGCAGCTCAAAGACAGGCATGTAATCTGACATGGCTGCTTGTTTTTCTAATTGTGTATCTAATTATGAATCATGTGATCATTTAAGGGCAAGAAGGCTCCATCCCTCCTGCAATTTCCACTTGGAACATATTTTAATGAAATATTGTTTTTATTATTGTTTTTAGGAGCCATTTAATGGCTGTGTGTTTTGAACTGTAGCTTCTGAGTGGCTGTATGTTAATAAGCAGCAGTGTGTGTGGGAGTCATGCTGGCATGACGGGAGGTCACACACTTTTTACAGCCTGAATCACCGTGCACCATGCAGCCGTGCAACACGGCTCTCTGCTCTAGAAGTTGTACTTGACGTTTACTGGAGAACCACGACTACTCACACTCATCCTCACTCTTCACAGGGACAGCAGTGAACGGGAACTTGGTGAGATCCTGCAGCTGCTCTGCCTCCTGATTGGTCCAGAGCTCCTCCTGTTCCTCTTTAATGTGTGGGGGCTCTGGCTCCTCCTGGTCCAGACTGGGGGTCCACTCCTGCTGCTCAGGGGGGACCTCTTCTTTAATCACCACTGAAACACACACACACACACACACACACACACACACACACAGAGAGAGAGAGAGAGATATTAAGGAACTGAAGAGGAAGAACACAAGCTTCGACAAAGTAAAAATCCAAGCGACACAGAGTCCAATACAAATGACTGAAAGTCCAACTTCAGTGGAGAGTAATTGTTGTTTATTTGGTCCATAAAATATTGATTACATTTTCCCACAGCACAAAGCGACATCCTCAAATGTCTTGTGGTGTCCAAAAATAAATAAAATAAAATAACATAAAATAAAATAAATAGTCCACAACCGTAGAGAACTAATGAAACCAGAAAAGATTCACTTTGGAGAAGCTGGAAGCAGAGAATCTGCAAGTTTTTTCTTCAAAATGACTGAACTGATTAGTCAGTTATCAAAACAGTTGGCAGTTCATTTAATAGTCAACCACTAATTGATTATTCCACTCAACGCTGCAGCCATCATTTTTTCCTCAGCTGCTTCAAGGCCAGCCGGCGCCAAGCCTCACCAGTTTGTCAAGCTTTTGTCCAAGAGTTTGAAAAAGTGTGGGAAGCTTGCAGGTAAACTGAGGGTTGACCTGTGTTTCGGTCGGGACACACCACCAGTTTTGTGTCTCAGGCCTGGGGCAGAGGATTACTTCAAGTAAAGAAAACATGGAGATTTCTCTGAGGTTTGGACGGGCCGCTTCAGAGATCAGCTGAGTCGGGTTAGGGTTAGGGTTAGAGGACGTCCCTTAACCCTGTAAGACCTGAACCATCAAATAATTGCCAGAAAATCTGAAACTAGAGTGTTTCTTAAACCTTCTATCATTTTTTAAAAAAAGAAATTAAATAAGAATTTGCATATATGAGTTTTATTTTGTATCACAATTGACACATCCAGAATTTGTTTGAAATTTATTGTGCAACAGCATGTTTTTGTGTTAAATAAAGAAAAATATACAGACTACGACATTTTTAACCCCTTAAACTCTGAGTTTCCTTTAAATTTTCCTCAAATAATTTCAAACTTAGAAAAGACATTTTTTTTTTCCATTTTGTATGACAATATCAGACATACTCTGTGACTGCTACATTGAAGCTACATCACATCACCTTAACTTTTTTCAAAATTGGCAAAAATATCCTTGCAAAAAAAACAACAAACAACAACAACAACAACAACAAACAGCACAAAAAAGAAGCTCACTGATTGACATCATCTATTTTGGATGTTTTAGTTGAAAAGGCCTCTGGTGCTGCAGTGCACAGATAATCCACCAGGGGGCAAAAGACATGGCTCCCATCATATACACTACATGGACGAGAGTATCAGGCCTCACCTGTTCATCAGTGAGTTCAGGTGTTTCCTTCAGCCCCGTCCCCACAGGTGTGTGACCTCCAGCAGCAGCCCTGCAGTCTGCCTTTCCCAACATCAGTGACAGAGCGTCTGGTTCTAAAGAGCTCACTGAGTTCAGGTGCTGCTGGAATAGTGATGGAACAGGAAGCCACCGCTGCAACAAGTCAGCTGCTCAACTTTCTGCCCTCCTAGATATTCCACCATCAGCTGGAAGTGGGATTATTGCAAAGTGGAAGCCTTTAGGAACCACAGCGACTCGGCCACCAGGGGGCAGCACCACGTAAAGTTACAGAGCGGGGTCGCCGAGCGCCGAGGCTCATAGTGCGTCAAAGAGTCCGACGCTCTGCCGCCTCAGGACCTGCAGAGCTCCAGACCTCCTCTGGCATCAACATCAGCACAGAAACTGAGCCGGGAGCTTCATGGCGACCAATCAGGCTCCTCCATGTGGCGTCTGATGGACGAGTCTGGGTTTGGGGAATGCCAGAAGAACGTTCCCCGCCTCCAGGAGAACGTTCCCCGCCTCCAGGAGAACGTTCCCCGCCTCCAGGAGAACGTTCCCTGCCTCCAGGAGGTTCCCTGCCTCCAGGAGAACGTTCCCTGCCTCCAGGAGAACGTTCCCCGCCTCCAGGAGAACGTTCCCCGCCTCCAGGAGAACGTTCCCTGCCTCCAGGAGGTTCCCTGCCTCCAGGAGAACGTTCCCTGCCTCCAGGAGAACGTTCCCCGCCTCCAGGAGAACGTTCCCTGCCTGAGCGCATTGTGCCGACTGTGCAGTTTGCTGGAGGAGGGGTCACGCTGTGGGCTGGTGTTTCTGGGCTCGGCCTCGGCCCCTCAGCTCCACTGAAGGGAAATCTGAACGCTTCAGCTCACCGACACATTTTGGACAATTCTCTGCTTCCAGCTCTGTGGGACCAGTTTGGGGAAAGAAGGCCCTTTCCTGTCCCAGCATGACTGGGAAAAAACCCATAAAGCTTAAATGTTACTAAATTTATTCTGATCAATTTGATACACAAACACATTTTAATACTGGATTGCAGGGTAGCCTATAATTAACAGTAGTAACAAACAAGAGTCAATAAAGTTGATAAATGTATTAAATATATATATATATATATATATATATATATATATATATATATATATATAGAATATACAGAAAATTCCATACCAAAAATACAAAATTTAACATTTTAAAAGATTGGTGCTTGAAAAAGAAAAAAATAGAGTCTATTATCAGGAGCCCTGTTACATTATACAGCTCGCCACAAATCATAATCTTCATTAAGACAATGATACTCAGTTTTCCACCAATAGAGCCTCCATCCACCAGACACACAGAGAAACAGCGTTTTCTCTGTGTGTGTCTGTTCTCCTGACACTCAGACACAAGGGGGAAACACTGCGCACATCAACACTTCAGTGTGCACTTCCTGTAGGATTTAAAGTAACTGAGACTGAACAGACGCTGATAAAAACGACATATAAACACAACTCCAGCTGACTGACAAACTATATCATTTCTTGATAATTAACACATTTAGTTATAATGTTAGAGAAAATACAACTTCTATGTTTTCGTTTCTTGTTCTTGCCCACTTAGTGGAAAGCTGGACCACATAACCAAACCTCATTCAAAAATCCGTGAGTTTTATCTCTGTGATTCTCGGCAGAGCCGCACATTTTGGTGACACACACCGAGGTCAGCGGCAGAGGACGATGTGAAAACTTGCAGCCGAAGTCGCCAGCGGTTCCTAACGATTTGGAAAAATGTGTTAAGTCCTTCACTTTGACCTGTTTTAGTTCCGTTTGCTGACGAACAAGGAAACGTTGAATGTTTGAATGGAGTTTGGTCTGCGGGTCTCCCCGCACACAGAACGCGGGGCCTATAACCGCAACGGGCGAAGCAGCGCAATAAACAGCTGGATCATCTGTCATCGTCCATATTCAGCATAACGTTCATGTGTGGCGGCAGAAGAACAGACACACTTTTACCTGCTGGAAGCTCCTTCAGCTGGAGAAGCTGCAGCGCAGGTTTCAGCTCCATCTTGTTTGTGTTTCGAGCCATCCTGACTGGGCTTGTGCACATGCGCACCCACTTCTTCCCCCTGCCCTGGATCAGCTGGTCCGTGTCTCTTTATTCACACAAGTGTAGCCAACTGCATTACAGCGACAAGGACACCCGATACAAACACACAAACACAAACAAACAAAAAAGACACCAACAAGACAAGAACACAGTATTACATTCACTGTTGCCAGGCTTTAACAGTCAGGGTATCCACACACACACACACACACACACACACACACACACACACACACACACACACACACACACACACACACACAGTCTTTAGTTGCAGCAGCCTGTTGGTGCAGTCCCAGAAAAAAAGTTCCGCGTTTGGTTTGGAGTCTGCTCATTTTTTCTTGTGTAGGCTATGTGGAATTTTGCAAGCATCAGGATCATTTGTACAAAAAGAAAAAAAAAAATGGATCATCGTCCAGGTTTTCTTCAAAATAAATGAATCACATGTTCTGTTATTGTCCTTAGGCTAGGCCTATATAACGTTGGACATCAGAGGGCTGTACTCTGAAGGAGGCTCCACATCCCCAGGCTGTGTGTTCACTATCAGGCTCAACAAAACCTAAAGCTCCAGTCAAAGTTAAGTGGTATCACGACGGTGGTTCTCATCAAGGTTTGTTCAGTCCGGCTGTCAGCTTTGTGCTCTGTGCGCCTTCACAGAAAAGGGGGCGTTTTGGCCTCATGTGATTCTACTTCCACCAAAAATGGACCGTTCACGGGCTGCAGATTTCACGCAAGAGGAGCAGCTTGTCCTCATGGAAAGCTATGAAAATTAAAAAAAAAAATAAAATTAACACTAACAGCAACACTGTGGCCGCAAATAAGGCGAGAGAGGAGAGCTGGCGATTAATTTCAAAAGAAGCACAAAGGGGGATTCTGTCACTGTTATAGCCATTTTAAATAATTGCTGCAATATTCATTCAGTATTATGAATTTTAGTTTAGAAATCTGTAACTTCATTAGCTTTATGGGTTAAGTCAGGTGACTGAAGGTGTGTGTGTGTGTGTGTAGGTGAGTCTAGCGGTGTCGGACGGAGCAGGCGGTGGTTACCATGGTTACATGACAATTTTGACCACTATTTCCGCTGCTTAGAGCTCCTTGTCATTAGTTTCCGATAATTGTTCGTTACATTTGAAGTTTAACTAGAATTATGGAGCCATTTCTGTTGATGTTTGTTTGCTCCTTTTTTGTTCAATCTTTTTTTCTAAATGGGAATAAGTGGCGTTTGGAGTGCGTTTGAATCACCACGGGCTGCTCCCGTCCAATCAGCACCTTCGGATGCCGTGACAGTCACCGTTATTATATAAGGGGTTTCCTTAAAAAAAAAAAAAAAAAAAAAAAAAAAAAAAGTAGGCTACTAGTCTATAACAAAGTCTGTGATACAACGGAATATTTCTAACAAACGTGAAGTCTGTGCACCACTAATAGTAGACCTGCATTGTGTAGCCTATATGTGTCACCAATCACCAGACAAAAATGACTTTGTGATTTCACCTGGGTGAGATAGCACCGCTTTTAGAGCCGGGCGGGGTTAAACTTAACTCATAACCTGGTCGGGACCAGGTTATGAGTTAAGCATAAGTTACCATGGTGATCTAGCATAAGTTACCATGGTGATCTAGCCGGGTTAAAAGAGAGCCACCTTCGTGATAGGCCTACAGGAAAGCCTGGCTTTAGACTCAACATACCTGCTAACCCACTAAACCTGCTTCGTAGTAGGCTACACCCCTCATTCCAGAATATTTTTGAGAAAGCACATTGATAAAATAGATGATGAATTGTGTCTTCTTCATTCAGTTAAAGTTGTTGATTAATACAAGATTTTAAAAGTAGGCTATTTTCAAAAAACATTGAATGAATTTAATGAAACACATCCACAGTTTTGAGTTGTGTTTTCCTTTGGCACTGACAGCTCTGGAAGTGTCCTGAGGCCTGTCCCCTGCAGCTGGATTAACATATCCGGGCTCTCTCTCATCTGGCTTCACTTAACCAGACATCCACACTCCGGAGTTTCAGTCGCATAAAGTCGCTTATTAACTCGCTAACTGAGCCCACGCTTTTCCAATCTAGATCTGTGCGCGCTCACATAAAAGGGCGGAGTTTGGCACCAACTCTCATGTGGACTTTTCAGGGCAGCCAGCCTAAATACTAGCTAAATATGAGCAAACTAATGGAAACCTAAAGGAGCCCAGAGGCTGGCCTGGATTTTATCAGGCTTTTATTTAATCCTCTGAATTAAATTCCCCTCATTTATTTTCAAAAATATTTTTTAAAATCACTACATCAGACTACAAGATCAATTTTTGGTTGGACAGTGTAGAGTCATGAGTAAAAACAAACAAACAAACAAACAAACAAACAAAAACAACAACAAGAATTCCCTCTTTTTCTCTTCAAACTTGAAAAAAATTGAGAAAAACAAACAGAATTAAAATAAGAAGTCAAAATAAAATGTTTTAATTTTATAAAAGAAGAAGAAGAAAGGGGAAAAAAATCCTCGGCCTAACTCGGAAAAAAAGGTGCACACGTTGAGCACCTCGATCCACTGGGCTCTCATCCAATGGGCAGGCCATTTTCCCAGAGAGCTGATTGGTCAGTAGGTGGGGCTTTTCTACCTGCTGAGCTCTGATCCTGAACTTCACCTTCTCCGGAGCAGGTGAGGTGTTCAGCGTATGTTAACATGGCAACATAGCCCGATAAAAAGTAAGCCACCTTTATGGTACAGAAAAGCCAGGATTAACCCTGAAGTGAACTCGCTAAGCCCAAATCCAGCTTTATGCTACAGGCCTCTGGTCCCGACCAGGTTATGAGTTAAGTTTAACCCCGCCCGGCTATAATAGCGGCGCTATCTCACCCAGGTGAAATCACAAAGTAATTTTTGTCCAGTGATTGGTGACACATATGCGCAATGCAGGTCTACTAGCCTATTAGTGGTGCACAGACTTCACGTTTGTTAGAAATATTCCGTTGTATCACAGACTTGCAGCCTACTTTTTTAAGGGAAAGCCCTTATATTATAACGGTGACGTCACGGCATCCGAAGGTGCTGATTGGACGGGAGCAGCCCGTGGTGATTCAAACGCACTCTAAACGCCACTTATTCCCATTTAGAAAAAAAGATTTAACACAAAAGGAGCAAACAAACATCAACAGAAATGGCTCCATAATTCTAGTTCAACTTCAAATGTAACGAACAGTTATCTGAAACTACTGACAAGGAGCTCTAAGCAGCGGAAATAGTGGTCAAAATTGTCATGTAACCATGGTAACCACCGCCTGCTCCGTCCGACACCGCTAGACTCACCTACACACACACACACACACACACACACACACACACCTTCAGTCACTTGACTTAACCCATAAAGCTAATGAAGTTACAGATTTCTAAACTAAAATTCATAATACTGAATGAATATTGCAGCAATTAGGCTATTTAAAATGCCTAGCCTATAACAGTGACAGAATCCCCCTTTGTGCTTCCTTTGAAATTAATCGCCAGCTCTCCTCTCTCGCCTTATTTGCGGCCACAGTGTTGCTGTTAGTGTTAATTTTATTTTTAAAATGTTCATAACTTTCCATGAGGACAAGCTGCTCCTCTTGCGTGAAATCTGCAGCCCGTGAACGGTCCATTTTTGGTGGAAGTAGAATCACATGAGGCCAAAACGCCCCCTTTTCTGTGAAGGCGCACAGAGCACAAAGCTGACAGCCGGACTGAACAAACCTTGATGATAACCGCCGTCGTGATACCACTTAACTTTGACTGGAGCTTTAGGTTTTGTTGAGCCTGATAGTGAACACACAGCCTGGGGATGTGGAGCCTCCTTCAGAGTACAGCCCTCTCATTATGCCGATGGATTTACTCATAGGCGGCGTCAGCAATGGGCCCACCCAATCAGAAGAAAATGTTTTCGGGATTAAAATGTTCATCCTATTTCCAGCCTTAGCAGAGCTCAGGTGACGCCAGCTTCTCAGGCAATCAGCAGCTTTCTATCATACGTGAGTGCCGCCTTCAGGCTGCGTCATCAGCATGTGAACCAATCAAATGAATGAGTTAGTTTGCGCTCAAACGGTCCCTCCCAGACTCAGGAAGAAAGAAATGTGTGCAGAGGGCTGTACTCTGAAGGAGGCTCCACATCCCCAGGCTGTGTGTTCACTATCAGGCTCAACAAAACCTAAAGCTCCAGTCAAAGTTAAGTGGTATCACGACGGTGGTTCTCATCAAGGTTTGTTCAGTCCGGCTGTCAGCTCTGTGCTCTGTGCGCCTTCACAGAAAAGGGGCCGTTTTGGCCTCATATGATTCTACTTCCACCAAAAATGGACCGTTCACGGGCTGCAGATTTCACACAAGAGGAGCAGCTTGTCCTCATGGAAAGCTATGAACATTTTAAAAATAAAGTTAAGACTAACAGCAACACCGTGGCCGCAAATAAGGCGAGAGAGGAGAGCTGGCAGAAAATTGCTGACCGAGTGAATGCGTATGCTATGTCAACACTGACTCTCATTATATTCTATATATCCATTCAGTAGGCTATTATGAATTTTAGTTTAGAAATATGTAACTTCACTAGCTTTATGGGAGTGTTGTAAAGCCTGAGGTTAAGTCAGGTGACTGAAGGTGTGTGTGGGTGAGTGTCGGACGGAGCAGGCGGTGGTTACCATGGTTACATGACAATTTTGACCTCTATTGACTCTGCTTAGAGCTCCTCGTCAGTAGTTTCAGATAATTGTTCGTTACATTTGAAGTTGAACTAGAATTATGGAGCCATTTCTGTTGATGTTTGTTTGCTCCTTTTTTGTTAAATCTTTTTTTCTAAATGGGAATAAGTGGCGTTTGCAGTGCGTTTGAATCACCACGGGCTGCTCCCGTCCAATCAGCACCTTCGGATGCCGTGACAGTCACCGTTATAATATAGCCTAAAGGGTTTCCTTTAAAAAAAAAAAAAAAAAAGTAGGCTACTATAACAAAGTCTATGATACAACGGAATATTTCTAACAAACGTGAAGTCTGTGCACCACTAATAGTAGCCTATAGGCCTACCTGCATTGTGCAAATGCAAATTTAGCGTATTCCCTCAGATGAAAATCTATAGCCTATCGCTCATGGAGAATATCGTCAGGAAATGCCAGCGGATCCGCGCGATCCCTAAATCCTCTTTGTCTCCGTAATTTTATAGCCGGGCGGGGTTAAACTTAGCTCATAACCTGGTCCCGACCAGGTTATGAGCTAAGCATAAGTTACCATGGTGATCTAGCCGGGTTAAAAGAGAGCCACCTTTATGATACAGGAAAGCCTGGCTTTAGACTCAACATAGCCTACCTGCTAACCCACTAAACCTGCTTCATAGTACACCCCTCAGCTACTCTGCGCTCAGCCTCTTCATTAGGTCACATTTGTTTCAAGACTTTTGTGAACAAAATGTCAGACATTGTAGTGAATTTTGATTTGCTGGGTGGCCTGAGCCTGGATGAGTGGTTGGAGGAGCTGCTTGGTGTCTGTTAAAAGACGCTGAATTCACCACCAGCAACAATGTTTTCACCGGCGTGGTAAAGAAACTAAGCCATAACCGAGGCAGACTGCCAGAAGATGAAGCACTTTCAGGCACCAAGTTCAGACACACCTTGGGGGCTTGTCTGTAAAGTCTGGTTTGACGTGCAGCTTCATTTGGGACGCAGGGCGAACAAGGGCAACCGCAAATTGAAGCCTGACTCCTTCAGCATTTGCCACGACGAAAATGGCCTAAAATATGTCATGTCTTTCAATGAATGCACAAAAAAAGCTGCCGAAAAAAACATAGAAAGCCTGTGGGGAGCCGGGTAACCCACTGTGTCTGGTGGCCTCCCTCATAAAAGCAATAAGCCCCTTGAAGCCGTGAGTTTCAGTGATTTTACAGCTCCGCTGGGCGTCCTGCCTTAGATTAGAACGGCCCTCAGCCGCTGTAAAATCACTGTAACCCACGGCTTCAAGGGGCTTATTGCTTAAATAATGTTGCACTTTCTGTTCGATCTGAGTATGTTGGAACAGTGTAGCTTGGTTGGTTAAATAAATGGAGAGAGAGAGAGAGACAAAACCTCCAAAGATATATTTCCGTTTACAGTTTTGTTCAGTCAATAAGAGGAGAAATGAAGTGCTGAGTTCTAGGTGTTTGTCCAGTTCAGCACTGAGGTGAGGACAGCGACACAGAAGCCACTCAGGTGCAGACAGGCTGCTGGGATGCAGGCGGCAGAGCGCTGCTGGGTTTTTTTTCCTTTTATTTTATTTATTTATTTATTTATTTATTTATTTATTTTAATTGGCCCACCCGTTTTTCTGTAGGCCCACCCATTCACAAAATCCTGGAGCCGCTGGTGGATTTACTGATGTGATGCTTCCCAGGTCTTCTATAGCAGGGCTGCTTCATCACTGACTGCATGTTCGATAATCATCAGCCAATAGGAGAACATCAGTTGTTGAAAAATACTTTTGATATAATTGCTTTGACATGATTGTATTTATTTTTAAGTTTCTGATTATCTACCACATGAACATAAACTTGTAGAGTTTTCAGATCCTGTACTGCAAATTAATTTCAATGTCATCATGTCATATAACATTTTATCAACACATGACAAAATCACATAAGTAATGATAACTGTAATTACAGGCTTTCAGAGTGTGGACTCTCAAAGATTCATTGTGAAGTCCTGGCCTTGGCTCTGACGTCCAGCCCCCATCTGACAGAGCTGGACCTGAGTGAGAACCAGCTGCAGGATTCAGGAGTGGAGCTGCTGTCTGCTGGACTGGAGAGTCCAAACTGCAGACTGGAGACTCTCAGGTCAGACTGCACTTTAAATGATAATAACAATAATAATAATAATAATCCTGTGTTTTTTTAATGCACCTTCTGGTGTTTTATTTCTAAAATATTAAACCACAATCAAAAGTGTCCCTTCTGGACCTTCACTGAGTTCTTTATTTTAAACTTCTTGGCATTCAGGGCTCAAACTGCAGATTTATTCATATGGTTGGTTAAAGAATGTTTTCAAGGAAAACTGATTCCTTCTGAGACAAACGTCGGTGTGACAGCCCCTATGATTTCGGATGAAATGACCATATAAGGCTGATCTTATGCCGACACACACTAACAAAATGGTGAAGTCCACTGACTGTGGCAGAGCAATGTTAAGCTACAGATGGAAAACCTGATCAGATTGGATCACATTCCCCTCTTCAAGATGGCAGCATGCATAGACCAAGCGGTTCAGTGCTCTCCTTTTCGGTGCTTTGTTTGGCTGTTTGTGTGTGTGTTCTTACTCCACAAAACATCCTGCTGGGTGAACAACATCTACAGCTGGCATGATCTCCTAGAAATAGGATTACACAGCGGGTGGGATGTTACAGGTGAGTTTCTCCGCTCCCACAACATCCCAGTGGTATGGTTGCTGTGGGAGCTGTGGGATGCTGTGGATTACCATCCCTCCTCTGCCGGCGATGCAGGGAGAGGAGGCAAAAGTGAGGCTGCAGAGCCAGCATGCTGGTGAGGCTACAGAGGTTGCCACACAAACCGCTGCTTCCTAGTGTCTTCCTCACCAACACAAGATCCCTCACTAATAAGATGGATGAACTGAAACTACAGGTCGCAACAAACAACGTGGTGAAGGAAAGCTGTATTCTGCTCTTCACAGGGACCTGGTTTAATTCATCCATTACAGACACAGCTATCAAGCTAGCAGGCTGCACAGTTACACCAACATGACAGGAAAGCTCTACTTGAACAGCAGCTTTGGTTTGTTAAAATGCTTCTTTCTCTGCAGGCTGAAAGACTGTCAGGTCACAGATGAAGGCTGTGCTTCTCTGGCCTCAGCTCTGAAGTCCAACCCCCATCTGACAGAGCTGGACCTGAGTGAGAACCAGCTGCAGGATTCAGGAGTGAAGCTGCTGTCTGATCTGGTGGAGAGTCCAAACTGCAGACTGAAGACTCTGAGGTCAGACTGCACTTTATTAGATCTGTGCTGAGATATTACATGTGTTATCTGCGCGTCTGCATACAGATTATATTTTCTGATACCTACACAAAAGGCACCCACTGGAAGCCAAAGACACCCATTGGTAAGATATGCAGGGGATGATGCAGTTGTGTGAACAGCAAGAAAACACATGAGCGGAGGTGGTTGGGAGGAAGGTGGGAGTGAACCTCAGGACCTTCATGCTCAGAACCCGAGGTCCATTCCTGTTTCCAGCAACGCCTCTTGTGTGTGCCTGAGACCGAGTCCAGTTTATCTTTAGTTGCCTAAACCAGTGTTCCCCAACCCAGTCCTCAAGGACCACCTGTCCTGCAGGTTTTGGTTTCAGCTCTGCTCTTTCACACCTGATCCATTTAAGGGCTTCATGCTGACTGGCTGAAGCAGATCTACCTGAACAGGGTGCGCAGGAAGATGCGTGGGCCTTAAATGGGTCAGGTGTGCAAGAGCAGAGCTGAAACCAAAACCTGCAGGATAGGCGGTCCTTGAGGACTGGATTGGGGAACACTGGCCTAAACCTTCCCTTTCCCTAACCTTAACCAAGTGGTTTTGTTGTCTAAATGTAACCATGTGACACTGACACGTGATAAAAGTGAGAAAGCCCGATGCGTCTCTTCCTGACGTTAAAGGCTGCCTTTGATGTTGGTATCATATGAAAAAGGGGCGTGGCCAAGCGGTGGTATTTGACGACCTGGGAATGAGAATGTGTTACCCACACTGACTAGCTCAGTGGTGAAAACTGCTCACTAGTATAACACTAAAGCCATTTGATTACAGTATTGTTGACCTATTTCTAAGCTTAATATGAGTAGTTCACTCCTCAGTCTATACGTGTTTATTCAAGCAGCAGCATGTTGTCCTCAACATGAGCAAGAGGTGATTTTAGTTATTTAGATTTTTTATTTGGAGTTGAGCGTGATACTTTATAAAACAACATGTATTTAAATCTTCCATAGCTCTGATCACATGGCTGCAAGCAGGATTTCTCCCCAGGAATATTTTAATTTGAAGTTACATGTTTTCTTCATTCAGACGAGGGGTGGACTCACTCCATGTTGACGAGCTTCATTGGTTGGTATCAGTTCGTAGCAGTTCTTGTGCTGGACACAGTTAGTACCAAACCAAAGATTCAGCATTTCCTGGCAAATATCCAAAACTGGTGAACATCCAAACTCTTCTCAGGCTTCAGGATTGGACAGGAAGCCAGAGAGAGCAAGAACAGTCAGCCAATCAGATCAGCCCGAAGTGTGTTGTCATCATGTGTTTGAGATGACCTGCAGATGATGACCTGCAGATGATGATGATGATGATGATGATAATGTTCATCCCTACAGGCTGGAACATGTAAAAGACTGGATCACAGCTGACAGCCTTAGAAGATGTGAGTACTGTGGATACACACACACACACACACACACACACAGTGTAGTTGAGTTGCAGCGTGTGTGTGCTGTAAAAAAGACGATTGTTGTGGCATTTCTGCTTTATTTGACTGTCACAGTAGAGGCAGACAGGAAGGGAAAGGGAGAATGGGGAGAGGGGATGACATGCAGCAAATGGCCTGAGGTCGGATTTGAACCGAGGACACTGCGAGCACGACTCAGCCTTAACACATGGTATGCGCTCTTATACAACAAGATCCCGGGTCGCCCCATGTGTGCACTGTAAACCGTCTGGGTGCAGCACCGCCCTCTCATTCTACTTCTGCCTTTCACGGTCCGGCAACATCATGTTAAGAATAACAATATAAAACCAACTTTTGCAGTTTCTGAACCACAAACACTCACACTCCCCACTGCACACACACACACACACACACACACACACACACACACAGATTTTTCCAATTTATTGACTGATTATTTGCATCGTGCATCGGAATTGTTGAGGTCAGTGAAGATTCACGCCTCTGCTGGACATGTAGCTGTGGCCACAAGTTCAAATAAAATTGAATTAACTGCAATGTGATGAAGTGAGTCTCAGTAAATGATGCTTTCTGATGTGTGCTGTGTGTCTTCTCCCCATCAGATGCCTGTGATCTCACACTGGATCCAAACACAGCGAGCAGAGAGCTCCGTCTGTCTGAGGACAACAGAGAGGTGATGAGGGTGTCTGAGCAGCAGTCGTATCCTGATCACCCAGACAGATTTGACCAGGAGCCTCAGGTTCTGTGTCGAGAAGGTCTGACTGGGCGATGTTACTGGGAGGTCCAGTGGAGTGGAGAGGTTTATATAGCAGTGACTTACAGAGGAATCAGAAGAGGTGGTGCTCATTCTCAGTTTGGAGACAACCAGCAGTTGTGGAGTCTGAGGTGCTGTGATGACAGATACACTGTCAGACACAACAGGAAGTCCACCAGCATCTCTGTCCTTCCCCGTGGATCTGACAGAGTAGCAGTGTATCTGGACTGCTCTGCTGGGACTGTGTCCTTCTACACAGTCTCTTCTGACAGACTGAGACTCCTCCACACCTTCAGCTCCACCTTCACTGAGCCACTCCACCCTGGGTTTGGGCTTGGGTTCTGGTCTCCAGGGTCTAGTCTGGCTCTGCTGCCAGTTTCTTAGAGACAAACTTGCATGAAATTTTTTTGGATCATCTGTATAAGAGTGTAGGTTGTTAATCAGTTGAAAAAACTTAAGAAGGTCTTAAACTTTTTTGTTCTTAAAATGTTCATGAACGAAAATCTTCATGTTGTCAAACATCCGATACACAGTGTGTTATAACCAGGGCCGTGCAGAGACATCTGGAGGGGCAGGTGCTCAAAGTTACAGTTTTTTTCAGTCGCTTTACCTCCTCTGTCAACTCAGAAACCCTGGTATCAAAACAGTAAATCCATCGGCCTAATGAGAGGCGCTCTGCCCAAAATAACACATTTTGTTTGCAAAAGGCTCTTACCATGACAAAACATTTCAAACATGCAGAAAAAGCACATTTTGTCACCATCCAATACAACTAATCCACTCACTCACTTCATACTCAACACCAAAATGCAACACACCCTTTTCAGTCTGAGCAGGTTCCACTTTACTTTTTCCTGTGTGGATTGCAGTTATATTTTTAACAATTTCCATAGTTACATATTGTAAAGCAAGTAGCAAAAGCCAATATTTCCCTCAAACAACTCAACTTCTGCCCAAATGAGTAGATTCCTTCAGTCAGCTCTACTGTACTGTAACACAGCTGACAGCAGAATACAAAATACAGCTGTCAGTTTGAACAAGGTTCTCCTGTGAGCTGCACATTCAAATGTGAACTTACAGTAAAGAACTGCATCCAAACTCAAAGACTTTGAAGTGAAATTTGACTGTATTGATGGCAAAAACTGAAATACTGTAATTCACATACAGTATTACACAGAAAAACTCAAAGGAGTTGAAAATACACCAATTGGTATTCACCAATCAGGTGAATACCATTCACCTGATTGGTGAATGGTGATTGGTGGAAAGGGCAGTGATGCAGGTGCACTAGTGATTTCACAGTGATGCAGCTCATTTCTATCAGCTGTGAGCAGATGTTTTGCTTTTGACTACCACAGTGAAGTCAGTGGAATCAGGGCCATGGAAATGACACATGTGAGAAGTGTTGTGCAAAAGAGCCCGAAAAATGTGTGAATCCAATGAAAAGGTATGAAGACATTTGCAAAAGAAAACTTCTGCTGTGGTTTGGAGGTGAAGATGACGACAAAGTGGACCCCAGTTCCTTTATACTGGAAAAAGTGATTGAAAAAAACTGTAAGCCAGTTCAGAGAGCACTGCTGTGTGAGGCCCTACAATGGATAGAAATCTGAGAGGAGGAGTTTGTGTGAGAGGAGGTCGAGGAGGTCGAGGAGGTCGAGGAGGTCGACCCAGAATGAAGAAATGATGCTGTGGCTGAGTAATGCACTTCTCATTTGTATATTTTTGTTCTTTATTTTTACGTAGGCTTACTGTATACAACTGCTAAATGCACAAGATTTCTGTTTGTTTTTGTACTGTGCAAGTGCTACATGTAAATGCACAAGATTTCTGTTTTTTGTACTTTTTTTTTTTTACTATGTACAAGTGCTAAATGCACAGGTTTTTTGTTTTGCAACATGCATTTAGCCTACAGTGAACAATAAACATTTATTTGTACAGCTTCATGTCCTGAGCATTGTGTTTTCTATTTTTCTATGTAGTGTTCAGTGACTGCTCAGTAGTGTTTTTCATTTTGATTGACTCGGGGCACAATTTGACAACATAGTTCAGTTTGGAGCACAGATTGAACTGTTTTGAGGTGAAAGTTTGGTTTTGCAAGAGGAGTCTGAGGTTTTGTGAATGTAGCTTGAAAATTGGGTTTTGTGTTCACAGGTTAGAGAAAAGGAGAGCAACTTTCGAGAAATGTGTCTTAGCAATTGAGAAAAACTGTAGGCGACTCTTTACCAAGCACCACTGTCACTCATGCTGTGTGCTTCATAGAGCCTCATTTCTGGCTCTGCCCACACAAGCCCCAGTGGCACAGTGGATAGTGTCTCTGCCTGCCATACAGGAGACCAGGGTTCAACTCCCCACCTGGGCAAGAGTGACAACACTACACAACCCACAAACAGCATAGGGCTGGTGGTTTAGCAAAATGATGGTCTACGTATGAAAAATGTCATTGAGGTAATTTAAAAAATACCTAAAAAGCATGGAAAACACAAAACTACTTGTGTGTACTGGATCTGTCAGTGGGTGGGTAAGAGTTTGCTGTCACGTTATGAATACTATGTAATGACTATTATTTAATATTACGTAATGACTAGCTGGGTAGCTAGCTGACTGACCTAGCAATATTAACCAACACCAGGAAAAAGAACAAAACACCTCTGACTTTTGGCACAAAAATAAAACTGTATCTGACAAGTCAACTGCAACGGCAGCACAGACAAGTTTGGCCATTTTCCAATTGTGTACGCCTCCAGCCTTGAGATAAGAGGGAAAACACTCACCTTTTACACACAGACCCAAGACGTGGAATGACCTGTGACCGACATCTGTGGAAATTCTGAGGACAATGAAAAAGGGATGCTGCATACATGGAACCAAAAACTGTTTGAATTAGGAAGGACATTTGAAAAAAAAAAAAAAAAAAAAACGTGATGATGAAGTGAACCCCTTGCCTTTTTAGATTTGGGCTGCAACAAATGAAGCAACTCACACAAGAGACAGTGGTGAGTTCTACATAGACACCACAACACAAATCTGCATAGAGAATCACACAATGTTAAGGGGCCGAAGACAAGAGTTACAGGTCTTATAGACAGTGTCAACAGAATCAATATTAGGTAGTGTTAACACATTTGTTGTATTTTTGTGGGACTGCTACCTTGACCAAGTCTGTTGTAAAAGAAATTTTTTAGATTTTTCAGTGGGAATATCTGGCAGAACAAAGGTAAAATAAATACAAGAAATAAACTGGTAAAATTATTCTTTTTCTGACTTGTAATTTATAACAATTAACTGAGCAATAAAATTAATTCAGACAACCTTTTTTTGTTTTTTTTTTTTTTGTTTTTTTTTTAACAAACAAAAAACAAAATCAATGTGGGGCTTAAAGGAGAGTTCAGGGTCAATCCAAAGTTCAAGAAATTTAAATGAATCAACTTTCTCAAGGGGTGGCCCATCATCAAAATTAATATGCAGATTGAAGGGATATGAATGACTGTCATGTAACAAACTCCATGCTGCAGGACTTCTTATTCAAGTCTGTTATGAAACCAGCTTTGAACCAAGTTAAAATCAACCAGTAAAGAATTCTGGATTTGTATTAGAAGTGTAAATAACAGTGTCATCAGCATGAATATGAGCAAGACTATTTGAGCATGTTTGAGGTAAGTCTTTACTAAAACTAGAAAAAATAAGTGGTCCCAAGGTTGAGCCTTGTGGAACACCCTTTTCTACAATTTAATAGTCAGAACTCTGAGAGACAAAAACTGATTAGTGGACAGGCATTAAACTGCTGGTATTGCACTGCATAATGTTACTTATTCTGTCCGCTGCTGGACCTGGGTGATGAATTTTGTTCCTTCGTGTTTTTATTATGTCTGAATGACAGAAAACTGAACTGAGCTGAGTTTTGCTGATCAATCAGTAATGTGGACACGATGGCCAAGCAGGTAGAGACAAAGAAATCAACAGCTAGAGCAGTCTAATAAGTTCAGAGAGTTGCATTCCTTTACTGTAAAACCAGGAAAAGACAGCACTTCTGCATTATCGTGGTGTTACAATATCTGAAATACCAGATACCTAGATTCATATCACGTTGTAATATATCTGCTGTGATATTGTGGTGTTTTCTTATTATGGATTATTCAGAGAACAGAATTGTGTACCATAATAAACATCGATGTGTATCACAGTGAATCACAGAACAACATCAACTGACACGTAACACAAAATCAAACTGACATGGGAACATCAAATCTGAATTTGAGCCAAACAGCAGCAACAAGAACCTCTCTGTCTTCCAGCAGTCTGTACTGAAACAAGATGTGTTTGGAGTTCCTCCTGAATGATGGACCATTTTGTCTCCAGTTCATCTTCCGGTTACTGTTGAACAGGTGAGCTTCACCTGCTGCTGCTGCTCTCACCAACACACTCATGTCCTCTAAGATCTGCACGCCTGCTAAAACTTCTGCTACACACGGTGCAGCTGAACGCTTTCTCTCCTGTGTGGACTCTCATGTGTGTGCTGGCGCTATGTTTCTGAGTAAAACCTTTACCACAGAATGGGCAGCTGAATGGTTTCTCTCCTGTGTGGACTTTCATGTGGATGTTTAAGTTACTTTTTACTGTGAAACCTTTACCGCAGACTGAGCAGCTGAATGGTTTCTCTCCAGTGTGGATTCTGGTGTGAATGTTTAAGTCACCTTTCTGTGTGAAACCTTTACCACAAATGGAGCAGCTAAACGGTTTCTCTCCTGTGTGGATTCTCATGTGACTATTTAAATCTCTTTTTAATGTGAAAATTTTACCACAGACTGAGCAGCTACATGGTTTCTCTCCTGTGTGGACTCCCATGTGAATGTTTAAGTTACTTTTCTGAGTAAATTTTTTACTGCAGATTGAGCAGCTGAATGGTTTTTCTCCTGTGTGGACTCTCACATGAATGTTTAAGTTACTTTTCAATGTGAAACTTTTACCACAGACTGAGCAACTAAATGGTTTCTCACCTGTGTGGATTCGCGTGTGGCTGTTTAAGTCACTTCTCTGTGTAAAATCTTTGCCACAGACTGAGCAGCTAAATGGTTTCTCTCTTGTGTGGATTCTCATGTGTTTGTTTAAATCACTTTTCTGTGTAAAACTTTTACCACAGACGGAGCAGCTAAATGTTTTTTCTCCTGTGTGGATTCTCATGTGAATGTTTAAGTTACTCTTCTGTACAAAACTCTTCCCGCAGACTGAGCAGCAAAAGGGTTTCTCTCCTGTGTGGACTCTCATGTGGCTGCTTAAATGTTCTTTCTGTGTAAAACTTTTACCGCAGACTGAGCAAGTGAATGGTTTCTCTCCTGTGTGGATTCTCATGTGACTACTCAAGCGTTCTTTCTGTGTAAAACTTTTACCGCAGATTGAGCAACTGAATGGTTTCTCTCCTGTGTGGATTCTCATGTGACTGTTTAAGTCACATTTTTGTGTAAAATTTTTGCCACAAACTGAGCAGCTGAATGGTTTCTCTCCTGAGTGAAGTCTCATGTGAATATTTAAGTAACCTTTCTGTGTAAAACTTTTACCACAAACTAGACAGCTAAATGGTTTCTCTCCTGTGTGGGTTCTCATGTGAATGTTTAAGTCACTTTTCTGAGTGAAATGTTTCCCACAGACTGAGCAGCTGAATGGTTTCTCTCCCTTGTGCATCATCATGTGTCTGTTCAAGTTTCCTTTTCGTTGAAAGTTTGTCCCACAAACAGAGCAGCTCCACAGTTTCTCTCCTGTCCTCTTGCTCACAGAGCAGGAGGATGGTTTCTCTCCAACATCACATGTGTTTTGACTGGGATGGGTTTTATTTGGTGTGTTTAAACCTGACTGAGGTTCTCTGGTCTCCTCCCAGTCTTCACTGTCATCAGTCTCAGCCTCAGAGGAGTGTGAGGAGAAGATCTGGCCCTCACTAGTTGGTTGTAAATCAGCAGCTGGATCTGAGTTCCTTGCTGCTTCCTCCCCATCAGCTTCTGTTTTCATCTGGTCCTGTTCTTGATGAAGCTGTGAGCACTGAGCTTCCTCTTCATCATCCTCACTCTTCACAGGGACAGCAGTGAACGGGAACTTGGTGAGATCCTGCAGCTGCTCTGCCTCCTGATTGGTCCAGAGCTCCTCCTGTTCCTCTTTAATGTGTGGGGGCTCTGGCTCCTCCTGGTCCAGACCGGGGGTCCACTCCTGCTGCTCAGGGGGAACCTCTTCTTTAATCACCACTGAAACACAGACACACACACACGCATCATGTGAAACCAGGCTTGGAGGATGTATACTCAACATAACACCCAAGTGTTGGAGCTTTTTAGAGAGAGGGACTACACTGAGAGGAGGCTACATGCTGCAAATCAGAAAGTAGATTTGATCATATTTTAGTAGAAAAGCCTCAGATTCCATCAATTAGAATATATCCTCATGTTTTTGTGCATTATTCTCAGTCATCAGGCCCTAGTTGTCCACATGAAGTTGAATTGAGGTCATCTGGCCTGTTCGTAGATTCTTAAAAGATGTTTTTACTTCTTATGCAAGAAGCTTCCTCAGTTCAGACTGACTGATGGGACGTCCAAGCTATGTAACCTCATCGATACCGCTGGATCTTTGGTGCTCCTCCCTGTTGTGAACACTTGTTAGTGTCATTAGGGTCACCTCACTCAAGCAGTGAATGATGGTTGTTATGGTCATGTTGGGTCTTTTTGATGGACCAGTTTCTATGTTAATGTGTTGCTGGGTTTGAGTTTCCGGGAGGAGTTTCTCAGATACTCCAGACATGTATAGGATGACAATGTTGTTCCTGGAAGAACACCAACAGTGCAAATGATGAAAAAAAGAAGAAGAAATTCAACAATATTGTCATCCCATATGTGTCTGGAATAATTCAGGAGGATTTTCAAAAAGCACCACATACTGGTGTTTTTTCAACCCAGCAACATATTAAGACAGAAACTGCTCCACCAAAAAGGTCGCACAGCTAAATACAAGAGGAGCAACCTGGTGTCTGTAGTCCAGAGCAGTGAGGAATGTACAGACTTTTATATGTGAAACTAATCAACCATTAAACAAACACATGACTCAACACAGGAGAACTAACTCCTCACATTATGACTCAGCAGTTTACCTGCACCTAAAAGAAAAGGGTCACTCCTTCCAGGACCATCAGGCTCATGTCCTGGACAGGGAGGACAGATGGTTGGACAGAGGAGTGAAGGAAGCGATGTGTATTTAGACAGAGAAGCCATCTCTCAGCAGAGGAGGAGGTCTCTGACACCATCTATCTCTGCAACCTACAACACTGTCCTGTCAGCCCTTCACAGGAAGTTCAGCCACTCACTCTTGACCTCTGTTGACCCTAACAACCATCATTCATTCCTAGAGTCAAGTGATCCTAATGACACTAACAATAGTCCATTGGAAACCCAATGAGCCAATGGCCTGGATAATGCCCCACACAGGTTAAATAACTGGGACGCCCAAGAACAGAAGAAGCTTAGATGAGAAGCGAAACGTCTTCAAGAATATGCAAAGTATCCACTTGACCTTGGTTCAACTCTACCTGGATCATTTTATACACATTTTCAACAAGATATGTATTTATTGATCTCTTTATTACTTTGAGTTTGATGTTTGGTTAAACATTTTTCCAGTCCACTTAAGAAAGCATGCTTGAGACCAACGAAATAGACTGTTAAACAATCAAATGCATCAAACAAACAAATGGTTGGTAAGTTGCTGATCAAGGCTGGCATCTGCACAGTTATTGTAATTCATAACACATGTTCTAATTGACTTTTGGCTATAAGCTAATTTGCACGAGTGTATGGGGTAATGCTGGGATGACAGTAAGTCACATGGTTTCCATCCTTGTGCGCTATTTAGAACCTAAATCATGGTGTTTTGTGCCGTGCAAGACGGCTTTCTATTCTAGAAGTTGTACTTTATGACGTTTACTGGAGAACCACGACTACTCACACTCATCCTCACTCTTCACAGGGACAGCAGTGAATGGGAACTTGGTGAGATCCTGCAGCTGCTCTGCCTCCTGATTGGTCCAGAGCTCCTCCTGTTCCTCTTTAATGTGTGGGGGCTCTGGCTCCTCCTGGTCCAGACTGGGGGTCCACTCCTGCTGCTCAGGGGGAACCTCTTCTTTAATCACCACTGAAACACACACACACACATTATGGGAAACCAGGCTTGGAGGTTGTATACGCAACACAAGACTCAAGTGTTGGAGCTTTTTAGAGAGACAGGCTATGATGAGAGGAGGCTTCACACTGAAAATCAGACAGCAAAAGTCTCTCCCCTCGTACATTGACTCTTGTTTGGTGTTTGGTGGATTGGATGATTGAAGTTTGAAGAAACAAGACATATTGGCAATTTAACAATTTATTGATGTAACAAGCAGGAGCCTCAGTAGTGTGTGGAAGAACCAGACACAGCCACAGCAGCCTGGCTCCTCCTCCTCATGCTGGTCACCAGCCTGCTCACACACTGCTGTGGGACGCCATCCCATTCTTCAACCAGCATTTTTCACAAGTCAGCCCCCGTGGTTGTGTTGGTCACTCTGGCACCAACAGCAGCCCGAGCTGATCCCACAAGTGTTCAGTGGGGTTGAGGTCAGGCCTGCTGGCAGGCCATTCCATCCTCTCCACTCCCAAATTCTGGAGGTCGCCTCTGATAAACCCGCTCTGTGGGGGCGAGCGTTGTCATCTTGGAGGATAGAGTTTGGTCCCAGACTGTGGAGATATGGGATTGCCACTGGTTGCAGAATCTCATTGATGGTACTCTATCGGTGCAGTAATCAGCATAGCATTCTCTGCATCTTCTCCACACTCTGACCCTACGATCCAAATGGCGTAGGCAGAATCTGGACTCATGGCTGAACATAACGTTCCTCCACATGTTCAGGTTCCAGTGCACATTTTGCCGACACCAGCGCAAACGGGCCTGATGGTGAAGGGCAGTCATGGCAGGCCTCCTGGCAGCCCTGTGAGACCGGAGACCGGCTGTGTGCTGTCTGTTCTGGATTGTCTGGGCAGAGAGCCGTCGGCCATATTGTCCTGCAAACCTTGACTGCAAATCTGTAGCAGACAGCCTACAGTACCTAAGTGCTGACAGGATGAGGAAACGGTCTTCCTGGGGTGTCGTCTTCTTGGGACGCCCACTTGGCGGCCTGTCTCTGACATCCCCCGTTAGATGGAACCAGGCCTTCCCTTTGGAGATGGAACTAAGGCTCACTCCAAATAATGCCGCAACTTGGTTTTGCGGAACACCAGCTTGAAGTTTCCCTATCACATGGCCCCTATACAGATCAGTCAAACGTGGCATGCCGATTCTTGGAGCAGACACCTAGGAGTAGCAACATGCGAAAGCCAGTACACTCAACCTAAAATGAGTGTATGGGCTATTGCAGGGATGGCAATCACATCTGCAACATATGCGATGATCGAGAGGGATTATTTTTGTATGCATCTATAAATTGTTCTTGTTTGTTTGTTTGTTTGTTTGTTTTAGGAAAATCCAACTCATTCTTCCTTTAATCCTCTAAATATGTCACTTAAATCTAGATTATAGATTACAACATAAAGTATTATTATTGTTTTTATTATTATTATGATTAAAGCTGGCATGCTTATGCTTTTAAAATGGGCCTCTACTTAAAAAAAAAAAACTAACCTTGACCCTAAAGATTTAAAGAATTCTAATTATATAAAATCTACGATTTGCCTCAAAAATACTTGAAAAAATGAAGCGCCTGGATGATCTAACTGGTGTTTGTGGCCCGGTGCTCTCTGGGTTTAAATCTTATCTGTCAGAGAGAAAGCAGTGCGTCTGCTATAACAACATGACCTCTGAGTGCCGACAGCTCAGCTGTGGTGTTCCTCAGGGGTCGGTCCTTGGTCCTCTCCTATTTTCCATCTACATCCTTCTGGCTGATATCATCCGCAGCTATGACATGAACTTCCACTGTTAGTATTCTTACCCTAAACTTAGACAACTGTCTCAAGTCTCAAAACTCTACAGCTAAAAGCCTTGGTGTGATTTTTGACTCCAGTCTCTTGCTGGTCACTCACATCACAAACAAAACTAAAACTGCTTTTTATCACCTCCGCAATCTCACTAAAATTAGGCATGACAACGCCTGTCTCTGTTCCATCTGTGTTCTTGCTGCTGTTGCCAATGATGCAGAACAGAGCTAAATGGCAGCTAGCCAGCGTTAGCATTAGCTGGTAGCTAGCAAGCATTAGCATTAGCTGGTAGCTAGCCAGCATTAGCATTAGCTGGTAGCTAGCCAGCGTTTTTAGCAGAACTTACATCAACCTGTTAACATCAATCTTCTTCAATTGAAAACACATTTCCAGCTTAATAAACTCATTCTGGGAATCTCTGTTAACAGTAACCAGACGTGTCCGTCACTTTTAAATGTCCCCTGGAAACACTTCTGCTGTTGATTGGGGTGATTGCAGAATGTTTTCTAAAAGCTGTGTGTTCCTGTATTGAATTGTGTTGTCTGAAGTTGCAGTGTTTTCGAAATGAGAGATGTTCAGACGTCGTTCACAACAAACTGAGGACCACAAATCGCCCAGCACAAAAAATGCCTGTTGCAAATGTAAATGTGATTATTAAAAAAGTGCTTTTAAAATCAAAAGAGTGATGTCATTTGGGATGCTGTCGCAGGTGCAACCAAAAATGAATTTGTCACCATGGCAGCAGCGTTACTGACCTGAATTTTTTTTAATTCCATAAAACTGAGAGACACTGACTGTGACAGTGTTTTTCACTGACAAATAATAATAACTCTTTACACACAACATATTTTATTAATCACATTTACACTGACAGTGGGCATCTTTTGTGTTGTGCACGGCGTTGTGTACGGCGTTGTGTACGGCATCTGAATGTCTCATAGGAAGTGGCAAACAAGAGATCTGTCATGTCAAAGTGTTAAGATCTAAAGAAATTGATCAGATACAAACAGAATAATGGCACAAATACTAAACATAACAGAGGTAAAATACATTTTTGCACCTCTGTGTGTGTGTGTGATTTTTCTTTTCATAGAGACTACAAACACACACTGTCAAACTACAAACACACACACAGCATGAAATACAAGGGAATATGATGCGCTCTCCACATGAAACACCAGCAGGTGAAATGAGGAGATGAAACTGAATTATTTGTCTGGGAGAAGAAAACAGACCTCTGATTTGTCCGTAATTTTCAGTCAGTGAGTGAACTTTGTGAGCCCAGCAGCCTGCAGGACACATGAAGTCTGTTTTTCCTGTAATAAATGAACTCCAAGTTACTGAAGAATGAGAGCAGCCGTGTGCTCGGGCCTCAGTGCTTTGAAACTACAATCAATTTGCTTCTTTTGTGCCAAATCTGCTTTTTGTTTTGCTGTGTTTTGAACAGCCCTTTGCTTACTAACTAAAAATTAGTCTGCAATTCTATGTTTATTTTCTCTGACTAATGAGAATTAGCCCACCGCTCTCTGTCCATGCTGCTGGAGTACGAGCAGGAACAGATGTGATGAAAGCTGTTTTCTCTGCTCTCTCCGCGATGCTCGTCACATTCAGCCATCAGACGTTGTGAACGTGACAGAGAGCTGTACGTCTGTGAAAACGGTCCTCAGTAGAACAGCAGCTCCTTCTGTTCTGGCGACTCAAAGCCTGACTCATGCAGTGAAGACACTAAAATTTCAATTAACAGCCTGGGCTTTTATTTGCTCCAGTGACTGAATCCAACTGGACGAGATTTGGGACAGACCTGCCTTCACTTCCCTTTGGACAAAATTCACCTCAGGAAAGATGGAAAATACTATCAAATTTATTTAAAGTTTAAAGTTTTAAGTTATTTAAAGTTTATTTAAATCAGTAAGTGTTAATATTACCTGTACAAAACGAGGCTACATAATAACATATTGATTGATTGCAATTTAAGATAAAAAAGAAAAACAAAACAAAAGTGCATCTGTGGTAACAGCAGAAATAATTAATTGGCCCTGTTTGATTATACAAATGGCCTCAAATCGTGATCTGTACTCAGACAACAAGACTTTGACTTTTTCACCAAGAGTTCTCATGCCTCCAGAGAAACAGCGTTTTCTCTGTATGTGTCTGTTCTCCTGACACTCAGACACAAGGGGGAAACACTGCGCACATCAACACTTCAGTGTGCACTTCCTGTAGGATTTAAAGTAACTGAGACTGAACAGACGCTGATAAAAACGACATATAAACACAACTCCAGCTGACTGACAAACTATATCATTTCTTGATTATTAACACATTTAGTCATAATGTTAGAGAAAATACAACTTCTATGTTTTCGTTTCTTGTTCTTGCCCACTTAGTGGAAAGCTGGACCACAAAACCAAACCTCATTCAAAAATCCGTGAGTTTTATCTCTGTGATTCTCGGCAGAGCCGCACATTTTGGTGACACACACCGTGGTCAGCGGCAGAGGACGATGTGAAAACTTGCAGCCGAAGTCGCCAGCGGTTCCTAACGATTTGGAAAAATGTGTTAAGTCCTTCACTTTGACCTGTTTTAGTTCCGTTTGCTGACGAACAAGGAAACGTTGAATGTTTGAATGGAGTTTGGTCTGCGGGTCTCCCCGCACACAGAACGCGGGGCCTATAACCGCAACGGGCGAAGCAGCGCAATAAACAGCTGGATCATCTGTCATCGTCCATATTCAGCATAACGTTCATGTGTGGCGGCAGAAGAACAGACACACTTTTACCTGCTGGAAGCTCCTTCAGCTGGAGAAGCTGCAGCGCAGGTTTCAGCTCCATCTTGTTTGTGTTTCGAGCCATCCTGACTGGGCTTGTGTCGTTCGGAAATGATTCCTTCAAAAGGAGCGAATCTGAGGTGAAACGACATGAAGTGCATCATGAATCACTTCCTGGAGCGATTCGTTCATTCCTCGGTTCAGTGGAGCTGCAGGCAGGAGGGGCGGGGTGTGTTCAAGACAGCACACACACACACACACACACACACACACACACACACACACACACACACACACACACACACACACACAGCTGAGCCGCGGAGCTGCAGTGATTCAGCAACACTGGTCTTGGACTGCAAACCAGAAATATAAATATTTAGATTGATATTATATGCAGTTTCACATTTAATGTTACTGTGTGCTCTGAAATAGTGTCATGTGGAGTGCTTTAAAAATAGCTATATTTGTAGGCAGATAGGTGTGTTTATGTTATAGGTGTGCTGTGTTACTACAGGTGCCTGGGTCCTTCCTGAAATTTAATCAAATATTTTTGAAAACATTTTTACCATAAAAATGTACCTACATACACACATAAAGCGTATGTTGGCAGTGTGGTCAGTCATCGCGCTCTGTTCAGTGAGTGTGTCCTCATTACTGCCCTCTTTTCAACACAGTTCATTGGCAGTCTGGGGACGATCAAGTTTTCCTGAATCCTGAATTTATTGATCCCTGAGGGGAAATTGGATCAGATGCAGCTGCTCAAATTCTCAAAATTCAATTCCACTCGAAAGAGACATAAAATATAAAAATATGTGATTAGAAATGTATAAATAAAAAGTATGTGCAGTATGTGCAAATACGTGCACTCCACTTGTGCATTAATCACAATTGTAATATATATATATATATATATATATATATATATATATATATATATATATATATGTATGTATGTATGTATGTATGTATATATATATATATATGTATGTATATATATATATATATATATATATATGTATGTATATATATATATATAGAGAGAGAGAGAGAGAGAGAGAAATATATGAACAAAAACAGAATATCAGCTGTATATATCTATATCTATCTATCTATCTATCTATCTAACTATTTCTGTCTATATCTATCTATCTAGATAGATATCTATCTAGATAGATAGATAGATAGATAGATAGATAGATAGATAGATAGATAGATAGATAGATAGATAGATAGATAGACAGACCAACCGCGTGTTGGAGCTCCTGAACGCACCCCGCCCCGCTGCAGCTGAGCCGGGAAATGAACCGATTCGCTTCAGGAAGTGATTCGGATCACTTCAACTCACCAAGCGGATCACTTCTGTTTGAACGAGTCGTTCGTGAACGTCACAACAGTGACGCACACCCGGAAACACACACCGGGAAGGAAAGCGTCGCCCGTCGAGGAACAGCGAGGTCCATTAGTTTAGCAGAACCCGTGTGTTCTGTGCAGAGGAACGTTTCGGTTCCGTGAGAGGAACCGGACCCGGACACGCCGCTCCGCCCGGACGGAGAGCCACCATGACGGCCGCCGTGTTCTTCGGCTGCACCTTCATCGCCTTCGGCCCCGCCATCGCTTTGTTCCTGTTCACCATCGCCCGGGACCCGCTGAGAGTCATCTTCCTCATCGCAGGGTGAGGAGGAGCGGGCAGGGAGGCTGGGTTCACCGGGAGGGCCGCTGGCTTCACCGGGAGGGCCGCTGGCTTCACCGGGAGGGCCGCTGTGTGCTTCAGAGGCCGCATGATGCGCCACGGTCAGCTGGGCCAGCTACCCGGGCCAGTTAGCATCCATGCTAACTGGTTAGCATGGATGCTAACCGGTTAGCTGCTAACCGCGGCTCCCCGGTTCCTCCGGTTCCAGGCTCAGCAACATTTTACCGGCTCGTATCCGGATGTGGCCGCGCCTCTGAAGCCTTTCTGGGTGTAAATGTCGGTGAAAGCCTTTGACCAGCTTTTAACCCAGAGGTGCTACAGCTGCGGCCCGCGGCCCAAACCCGGCCCACCAGTTTGTTTTGTTTATCGACTCGTACAAAAGATGCCTACCTACACACACACACACACACACACACACACACACATACATACATAAATACATACATATGAAATCAAAGTAGCAGGGAAATGTGAGGGAGGTGTGTCACTGGAGGTGAGCTCAGCGTGTCTGTGTCACTCCGACGGGACAAAGACACCAACAAGATGCTTTACACACAGCTAATGACCAGGAACACACACTCAGCAAGAACACACACTCATGAGGAGCACACACTCATGAGGAGCACACACTCATGAGGAACACACACTCAGCAAGAACACACACTCATGAGGAACACACACTCATGAGGAACACACACTCAGCAAGAGCACACACTCATGAGGAACACACACTCATGAGGAACACACACTCAAAACAAACACACTAGTGGGGCTGTGTATATTTTGTTTTGCAGTAGATTTAAAATCTAAAGTCAAATCATTTCATTGCCTGTAGTTTAAACAGTGTCAGGGTTGGTTTGGTTGGTGGATTTCCAGGTAAGTTAGACGGTTTTTTCCCCCCTAACTTCTTACTAAGTTTTGGGCCATTTTTGCTCATGTTGTTGAAAGAAATTAAATTAATCTGCAAAGGTTTCACAGGGTTAAAATGAATATATATATATTTTTTTGTTTTTCACACCCATCCCTAATCAGAAGTGTGTGTGTGTGTGTGTGTGTGTGTGTGTGTGTGTGTGTGTGTGTGTGTGTGTGTGTGTGTGTTGCAGGGCGTTCTTCTGGCTCGTGTCCCTGCTGCTGTCCTCTCTGGTCTGGTTCATCACGGTCCAGATCAGTAACCGGGACAGCGCGGCGCAGCAGAAAGGCCTGCTGATCTTCGGCGTCGTCCTGTCCGTCCTGCTGCAGGAGATTTTCCGCTTTGGATATTACAAACTGCTCAAGTACGTCCCGGCTCCGCCCACCCGCCGCACACCTGCCACGCCCCACTAAAACACCCCTGTCCCGTCCCAGTCTGTTCCTGTATCGTGTTTGAACCATCAGACCAGTGGTTCTCCAACTCTTGTCAGTAATGTTTCCCAGTCCAGTTGGTCCTCCTGTGGTCAGAGGGTCAGTCCAGCTACCCCTAACCCCAACCCACACACACACACACACACACACACACACATCTGACACCTTCAGGAACCCAGAGGGAGAACTGAAGTGAACATGGGATTTATCAAACTCACATGTACAGTTTTTATTGAACTTATTACAGCACAGGCTGATTATTTTAGGAATTATGCGTGACTGATATTTTTTTAAAAACCTCATGTGCTCCAGCGTACCACTCAGGGGACACAAACCCTCTTTTGAGAACCGATGGGTTAGACAGTGTAATAATATTGATGTTCTTTGCTGTCCCTTTCTTAGTTTACTTTGTGCTTTACTGGGCAGTTTTTTTTTATTCCCACACTTTTATCCACACACACACACACACACACACACACACACACACACACACACACACACACACACACACACACACACACACACACACACACACACACACAACACACACAGGTCAGGCAGCTGCCACCAGAGCAGGCGGGGAGAATAAAGAAGATTTAAAAAAACACAACAGAATGACCAGCTTTATGTTGAGTTGTGTTTATTCATATTAAATCAGAATTTTTAGATTTAAAAATGGATCTTACAGATAATCCAAGGCAACTCTTCTTGTGCATAAAAAGCCTTTAATAGAAGTAGCTTACATGATAAAAGGCTCCAACATGTTTGGGCCAGAGCATGGCCTTCATCAGGGAGAGTTACACAGGTGTCCCTCATCACATGTTAAATAGGCAGTGTCTCTGATAGAAAATACATCGCAATACCATAAGTAACCATTAGGGGTCAGAAAACACAGCACAATTCATTCATTTACATACAATATACAGAATACAAACAGTATCTAACATAATACACCACTGGGAGTGTACTGATGACCACATGGATCAGCAACTATATTGACGTGGTTCCCCCTAATGCTAGAGGGGGGAACAGACAAAAAATCCTCAACCAGAAAGAGAATAGATGGATATTTCAGCTACAGGCGACTACATTCCCGGGTCTGAATGATTCCCTGGATTTGGTTGCCTTCCTCTGATCTATCCTTTCGGCTTATGGCTTTATTTTTCAGTGCTTCCTCTATATAAACACCACTGAAAATAGTTGCTGATCCATGTGGTCATCAGTACACTCCCAGTGGTGTATTATGTTAGATACTGTTTGTATTCTGTATATTGTATGTAAATGAATGAATTGTGTGTTTTCTGACCCCTAATGGTTACTTATGGTATTGCGATGTATTTTCTATCAGAGACACTGCCTATTTAACATGTGATGAGGGACACCTGTGTAACTCTCCCTGATGAAGGCCATGCTCTGGCCCAAACATGTTGGAGCCTTTTATCATGTAAGCCACTTAAAGGCTTTTTATGCACAAGAAGAGTTGCCTTGGATTATCTGTACGTTCTCATGGAAATATTTTCCCCGTAAGTCCAATGAGCACCTTCTTTAGTCATGGTATGAACCTTTTTTACATGAAATGTTGATGCGCTGTAGCCTTCTCCTGTTCTCCCTTTTTTCATAAAAATGGATCTGTTGTTGTGATGATTCCTGTCCCACTGTCTCATATGGAGTGTTTTCCCCGTCCCCTCCCCTCCCCTCTAATCTGAAGCAAGTGAGCAGCAGAGCAGTGTGACACAGACAGGGTGTGTGTGTGTGTGTGTGTGTGTGTGTGTGTGTGTGTGTGTGAGAGGACGTCTGTGTTGAGGTGTTGCCACAGTGTTGGACAGCGGGGTGTGTGTGTTGGAGTGTGTGTCCCCTCTGGAGGTGCTGTCGTGTCCCGGCCCGTCAGGTGGCAGTGTCCGACCCCGTCAGCGCTCTCGCCGAGCTCTCAGAAAACATCTGTGCTGGTTAGAGAACACAGATGGTTACTAAACTGAGAGTAACTGGTCCACCTTAAAGGCCAGTCCACCTTAAGTGAATTTTGATCACGTCCTCGTCACTGACGTCTGTTTGGAAGCATCAGAATGACATCATCACAAAGCAAACA
This sequence comes from Myripristis murdjan, assembly GCF_902150065.1. Classification (NCBI taxonomy): domain Eukaryota; kingdom Metazoa; phylum Chordata; class Actinopteri; order Holocentriformes; family Holocentridae; genus Myripristis; species Myripristis murdjan. The sequence continues at coordinate 46,979,646 of NC_043982.1, read as the reverse complement.
CCCACAAACCCACCTGGCGACAGACTCGGCCAATCCCTGACGGCCTCCCAGCATGCCCTGCTGCCCTGCGTGCCGCCGCCCACCCCCACACTCAGGTGTGTTTTTCTCTGGTTGTCCAGCGGCTGACCTGCTCTTGTTGTTGTTGTTGTTGTTGTTTGTGTGCAGGAAGGCCAACGAGGGGCTGCTGGCCCTGAGCCAGGAGGAGACCATGCCCATCTCCATCCGCCAGCTGGCCTACGGTACCTGACCCCCCCACCACCCATCACAACCACACACACACACACACACACACACACACACACACACTGGGATTATTCTCCCGGGCTGAAGGAACGAGCTGGATTAACACACAGGCCTCAAGGGAAACACAGACGAGTCATGTGAACACAAAATGCACACAAACCTCGTTTTGAATTTAAAAAATGTTCAATTAACATGATTAAATTAATTAAAAAAAAGAAAATAACCTGAAATTTTTAATAAGAAATAAAACAGCAGACATATTTCTAATAATTCAGATGTTTAAAGTTCAGCTCAGAGCAGCTGATCAGGGCTGTTGTGTTGGAATGCACTGAAACTTTATTTATCATTATTTACTTTATTTGTCAGACAGAGGGGCGGAGCCTGACTGGTTTCCATATCGACCCTCATGCCAATCAGAATTATGATCCTGATTATTGATGAATCCTGAGTATCGGCCCTGATAATCCATTTATCTACCCTGCAGTAGAAACATGTCCTCAGTGGATTGTGTGTGTGTGTGTGTGTGTGTGTGTGTGTTGTTCCATCAGTGTCTGGCCTTGGCTTCGGCTTCATGAGCGGAGCGTTCTCCGTCGTCAACATCCTGGCCGACTCGGTGGGGCCGGGCACCATCGGTATCCATGGAGACTCGCAGCACTACTTCCTGTCCTCAGGTAAACACACACACACACACACACACAGCATGCAGCACACGGCCTGCACTGAAACGCGGCTGTAGAGGAAGAGGTGTGTAACTGTGCCGTGTCACCCCCCCCCACCCCCCCCTCCCCCAGCCTTCATGACCATGGCCATCATCCTGCTGCACATGTTCTGGGGCGTGGTCTTCTTCGACGCCTGTGAGAAGCAGCGCTGGTGGGCGCTGGCCGCCGTCGTCCTCAGCCACCTGCTGGTCTCCTGTCTGGTGAGTGACGGCTTCCTGCACACCTGGGGGGGCGGGGCCTCCACCTGCTACAGGGGCTTCCTTTCTGTTGTAAAGCTTGGAGTCTGATTTGATGTTTACGTTGAGGGCTCAGTGACCTCATGACCTCTTGACCTCCATCGTTTTCAAAGCTCCTGATGCAGCTAATCTCAGTAACACTTATCAATAACCATTATTAAGAAATGATCACTCTGCCGTCAGTTAAACTTTGAGTAACTGTTGTGTTACTGTTAACAGACAATGAAATGATTACGAGTGATGTTTACTAATTATTAGCAATGAAATCCTTCGTGTTACGTTATCGTCAGAGCAGGAGGCAGCGCTGTGCTTCACTCTGAGACGGAACGCAGCAAAAACCCAAAGAGACACCAAATAGACAAACTCAGCAGCTGACGGTGTTGTCGTTTGTTCACTAAAATAAACTAAAGATTAGTTATCAGTTTATTATTAGAGGGTCATTATACACACACACACACACACACACACACAGCTAGGCATCAGCGTGTGTGCTGCAGTGTGTAACACAGAGGGCAGGGTGCAGGTGAAGTGGGTGTTGAGCTCTCAGTCGGGTTCTGCAGCAGCTCAGTCCAGGTTCCACTCAGTCCAGGTTCCACTCAGTCCAGGTTCCACTCAGTCCAGGTTCCACTCAGTCCAGGTTCCACTCAGACCAGGTTCCACTCAGACCAGGTTCCACTCAGTCCAGGTTCCACTCAGTCCAGGTTCCACTCAGACCAGGTTCCACTCAGTCCAGGTTCCACTCAGACCAGGTTCCACTCAGACCAGGTTCCACTCAGACCAGGTTCCACTCAGACCAGGTTCCACTCAGACCAGGTTCCACTCAGTCCAGGTTCCACTCAGACCAGGTTCCACTCAGTCCAGGTTCCACTTGAGGATCTCAGAGAGCCACAGATAGCTCTGCAGAGAGAACCTGATCTGTGTAGTCAGAGAGGAGGGTCCTGATGGTGTTTGGTAGTGTAGTTGTGTGTTGGTCTCACCGTGGCCTCCTCCCCCCCGCAGACCTTCCAGAACCCGGAGTACGTGGGCAGCCTGGTGCCCACCTACGTCATCATGTTCCTGATGGGCGTGTGGGCGTTCTGCTGCGCCGGCGGCTCGCTCAGGAACCTCAAACTCTGCCTCACCTGCAAGGACAAGGACTTCCTGCTGGCCAACCACCGGCCGCGGTAACGCCGCGGGACTCGCCTGGACGTCGGCCTCCACCCCGACCTGCGGGTGGCAGCGTGGAGCCGCTCTGACCCTTTTAAAATCCTTCTGTATGAATGAGGGAGAAATCTGTGATTTCTACAGTGAAAATGAGAAAATCTATCAGATCTATATCTGCAAGCCTTTGACTCAGCATTAAATCAACTTTTTTCTCAGTCAGTCCAACATTCAGCACCTTCACTTCTGTTTGACCCGTGTCAGGAGTTTTTATTCATGTGAGCTCGGCTGAACATGTGAGCAGACTTGGTCCTCTCCGCCGGCCCGAGCGTCTCTGACAGCGGCGGCGGAAGGACAAGTAGTTCCTGTACGTGCGGTGTGTTTCATCCCTCCAGATTGCCGCCCCCAGGCCGCGCTCATCAACTGATTCTTTTGACATTTGGTACGGAGGTGTGCCACGGTCCGGCCACACCGCCTAGCCCTTGTGGCTGCCATGGCAACAGTGTTGCCTGAATAGAGAGCTGCCCTCCCAGACACATAGCTTGTTAATGCTGTCTTTTTTTTTTTTTTTTTTTTCGCCAAACATCCCTCTGCTCACCTGTCCAGCTGGAGGTCACCTGGACTTTTATTTTGAAATGTATTATTTAACCCTCTGGACAAAATTCCCTTTTACTTGAAAAAACAAAAACGAAAAGAAAAGAAAAACACTGCCCTTTCTTAAAAGCTGTACAGGCTTGTCTAAAAAAACCTTGAATAAAAATAAATAGGCAATAAATATTTTGTGACAGGACAGGAGTGAGAAAAGTCATTATTTTCATTTAATATGCTGTATTTGTTTTTTTGTTTTTTATTTTTAATAACTGTTAGAGAACAATCTGCACTTTCCAACAATAAGTTGCATCTTTGTATGTCATGGTAGCATTTTTTAAAAATGTTTCTGAGGGTAATAAAAAGAGGTTTTTTGTTCAATGGTTTAAATGACATTTCAGAATAAAAGCTGTCCTGTGGCTTTAATCAGAACAGTCAGAGTGACACGATGTTCATGTTGTGTCTGATCACAGCTGTGATGCTGCTGTCTGAGCTGACTGGGCCCTGAGGTGACCGGGCCCTGAGGTGACCGGGCCCTCGGGCTGTCTGAGGTGACCGGGCCCTGAGGTGACCGGGCCCTGAGGTGACCGGGCCCTCGGGCTGTCTGAGGTGACCGGGCCCTCGGGCTGTCTGAGGTGACCGGGCCCTCGGGCTGTCTGAGCTGACCGGGCCCTCGGGCTGTCTGAGCTGACCGGGCCCTGAGGTGACCGGGCCCTCGGGCTGTCTGAGCTGACCGGGCCCTGAGGTGACCGGGCCCTCGGGCTGTCTGAGGTGACCGGGCCCTCGGGCTGTCTGAGGTGACCGGGCCCTCGGGCTGTCTGAGCTGACCGGGCCCTCGGGCTGTCTGAGCTGACCGGGCCCTCGGGCGCCCTGAGGTGACCGGGCCCTCGGGCTGTCTGAGGTGACCGGGCCCTCGGGCTGTCTGAGGTGACCGGGCCCTCGGGCGCCCTGAGGTGACCGGGCCCTTGGGCTGTCTGAGGTGACCCGGTGAAGAGGCCAGAGAACTTCCTGTCAGCTTCCTCTCACCTCCCCTGGTGTAAACACGTCTGCATCATTGTTACATTCCTCTTTACCAGAAATAAAAACAAATACAGAAATCGGCTGACAGTTTGTTTGTTTTATTCCCTCCCTTTTGACCCCCCTCTCACCCGCCCAGGACACACACACACACACACACACACACACACGTTAATTGTTTAACCCTTTGAAACCTGAGGGCTGTACTCTGAAGGAGGCTCCACATCCCCAGGCTGTGTGTTCACTATCAGGCTCAACAAAACCTAAAGCTCCAGTCAAAGTGAAGTGGTATCACGACGGTGGTTCTCATCAAGGTTTGTTCAGTCCGGCTGTCAGCTTTGTGCTCTGTGCGCCTTCACAGAAAAGGGGGCGTTTTGGCCTCATATGATTCTACTTCCACCAAAAATGGACCGTTCACGGGCTGCAGATTTCACACAAGAGGAGCAGCTTGTCCTCATGGAAAGCTATGAACATTAAAAAAAATAATAAAATTAACACTAAGAACAACACTGTGGCCGCAAATAAGGCGAGAGAGGAGAGCTGATTAATTTCAAAGGAAGCACAAAGGGGGATTCTGTCACTGTTATAGCCATTTTAAATAATTGCTGCAATATTCATTCAGTATTATGAATTTTCGTTTAGAACTAGTGCTCGGGCCCTAAATCTGTAACTTCAGTAGCTTTATGGGTTAAGTCAGGTGACTGAAGGTGTGTGTGGGTGAGTCTAGCAGTGTCGGTTGGTTACCATGGTTACATGACAATTTTGACCACTATTTACGCTGCGTAGAACTCCTTGTCAGTAGTTTCAGATAACTGTTCGTTACATTTGAAGTTGAACTAGAATTATGGAGCCATTTCTGTTGATGTTTGTTTGCTCCTTTTTTGTTAAATCTTTTTTTCTAAATGGGAATAAGTGGCGTTTGGAGTGCGTTTGAATCACCACGGGCTGCTCCCGTCCAATCAGCACCTTCGGATGCCGTGACAGTCACCGTTATAATATAAAGGGTTTCCTTTAAAAAAAAAAGTAGTCTACTATAACAAAGTCTGTGATACAACGGAATATTTCCAACAAACGTGAAGTCTGTGCACCACTAATAGTAGACCTGCATTGTGTATATGTGTCACCAATCACCAGACAAAAATTTGCCTAATTTGTGATTTCACCTGGGTGAGATAGCGCCGCTTTTATAGCCGGAGTTAAACTTAGCTCATAACCTGGTCCCGACCAGGTTATGAGCTAAGCATAAGTTACCATGGTGATCTAGCCGGGTTAAAAGAGAGCCACCTTCGTGATACAGGAAAGCCTGGCTTTAGACTCAACATACCTGCTAACCCACTAAACCTGCGTCGTAGTACAGACCTCAGGTCCCGACCAGGTTATGAGCTAAGTTTAACCCTGTCCGGCTATAAAATTACGGAGACAAAGAGGATTTAGGGATCGCGCGGATCCGCTGGCATTTCCTGACGATATTCTCCATGAGCAGTAGGCTATAGATTTTCATCTGAGGGAATAGCCTACGCTAGGCCTAAATTTTCATTTGCACAATGCAGGTCTACTATTAGTGGTGCACAGACTTCACGTTTGTTATAAATAGGCCTATTCCATTGTATCACAGACTTTGTTATAGTAGCCTACTTTTTTTTTTTTAAAGGAAAGCCCTTATATTATAACGGTGACTGTCACGGCATCCGAAGGTGATGATTGGACGGGAGCAGCCCGTGGTGATTCAAACGCACTCCAAACGCCACTTATTCCCATTTAGAAAAAAAAGATTTAACACAAAAGGAGCAAACAAACATCAACAGAAATGGCTCCATAATTCTAGTTCAACTTCAAATGTAACGAACAGTTATCTGAAACTACTGACAAGGAGCTCTAAGCAGCTTAAATAGTGGTCAAAATTGTCATGTAACCATGGTAACCACCGCCTGCTCTGTCCGACACTCACCCACACACACCTTCAGTCACCTGACTTAACCTCAGGCTTTACAACACTCCCATAAAGCTAGTGAAGTTACATATTTCTAAACTAAAATTCATAATAGCTACTGAATGGATATATAGAATATAATGAGAGTCAGTGTTGACATAGCGTACGCATTCACTCGGTCAGCAATTTTCTGCCTGCTCTCCTCTCTCGCCTTATTTGCGGCCACAGTGTTGTTCTTAGCGTTAATTTTATTTTTTAAATTTTCATAGCTTTCCATGAGGACAAGCTGCTCCTCTTGAGTGAAATATGAGGCCAAACCGCCCCCTTTTCTGTGAAGGCGCACAGAGCACAAAGCTGACAGCCGGACTGAACAAACCTTGATGAGAACCACCGTCGTGATACCACTTAACTTTGACTGGAGCTTTAGGTTTTGTTGAGCCTGATAGTGAACACACAGCCTGGGGATGTGGAGCCTCCTTCGTAGTACAGCCCTCAGGTTATGAGTTAAGCATAAGTTACCATGGTGATCTAGCATAAGTTACCATGGTGATCTAGCATAAGTTACCATGGTGATCTAGCCGGGTTAAAAGAGAGCCACCTTCGTGATACAGGAAAGCCTGGCTTTAGACTCAACATACCTGCTAACCCACTAAACCTGCTTCGTAGTAGGTACAGCCCTCAGGTGTAGTGCAAACTCTGTTAACCCCGATATGAGGGAAACTCTGAGTTTTCCGTTTCACAGAAGGAGGTAACTCAAAGCAGAGACAGAGGAGTAACTCCAGCCTGTTTCACAAAGGGAGGTAACTCAAAGCAGAGACAGAGGAGTAACTCCAGCCTGTTTCACAGAGGGAGGTAACTTAAGCTCTCGGTCAGTTACCGCAGTAACAGACTCCATGAAACTAACCTGGTCTGGACCAGGTTTTTCTCATGAAACCTCGAGTTTCTCTCTGTGTCCGCCCTCTTTCAGCCACACACGGGATTTAACTTCCACATTCATTCAGTCAGCAGGGGAGTTTTGGCGTGGCATATTAGTTCTGCCGTCTGTTAGCTATTTAAAATAGGCTAATAGCCTAATTATAATAATAGGCTAATGATAATAATAATAATAATAATAATAATAGCTAATAATAATAATAATAATAGTCTAATAATAAAAACAGTCAGTAGGCCTTTATTAGAAGTCCATTAGTAGGCCTAGTTAGGTGGCGACTTTTTTCACGAACAGCGATCCCGTGGATGAAGGTGCACTGTTACTGCGCAGAGAATTAAATAGCATATTCGTCGGGAGATGGTTATAAGACCGCGCCTAGATGTTTATGCCGAGGTCTTACCTGTTTGAACAATGTTTTTATATTTCATCTTAAGCTGCTGCCAAGTGCGCTTCTCCCCCGCGGGATTGCACCGAAATGAAATAAATTAATAGGCAACCATTCAAGCAGTTTTCCCCTGTAATATTATTGTGATTGCAACGGACTCCATTCAAACTTACGCACTGACCGGAGCAGCAGTGTTCTCCCACGCCGTCTCCCTCTCCTTTGCCGCTGCAGCGGTGTTGCACTTTTTTTTCTTACTTTCTTTCTTTTTTTTTTTTTTTTAAACTGGGGTGAAAACGCATCCCGACGCTTCCCCGTTGCCATGGTGACTCGTCAAATCGGGGCTCCACTGACTCTGTCTTTTTACGGCTGTGGTGCACGCGCTTAACTCCAGGTGAAACTACTCCGAGTTGATCAAACTGACTCAAATCAGCTGTTCTGGAACCGAAAACTCAGAGTTTCATATCTCAGAGTAGATCAACCCCAGAGGCCTGTACCATAAAGCTGGATTAACATAGTCGGGCTTTCTCATCTGGCTTCACTTAACGAGACATCAGCACTCAGGATTTTCGGTACCATAAAGCCAGCTATCAACTCACTAATTCAACCCAGGCTTTTCCAATCTAGATCTGTGCGCGCTCACATAAAAAGGGCGGAGTTTGCTGCATGCGACCAATCGCAGACAAGGAAAAATCCACCCGAGCTGCATAGCCTACTTTACAACGACGGAGCAGGCAATGATCATTAATAAATACGAGGAATATAAATCCATCATCCAGGCAAAAAGCAATACAGTTGCAGCTGCCAAAAGCCGCAAGGAATGGTGGCAAAAAAATCGCCGACTGTGTCAATGTGTAAATTAGTGGGATTATAATCTGACTTCCCCACCATGACGGCATGAGTAGATCTGACTGCAGTAACGTGTGTATTCAGTAAATCAGTGTGTCTCCCTCTCAGCCGTACACTCCTGCAGAGGAACTGGCCCTCTCTCACAGTGAGGGGCGACCCTCGCTGGGCCGCTGCCCTCAGTTTGAGTTTCATCAGAATCGTCACTTTGATTCAACTGGTTTTGATATTTCATTTTATAAAGCATCTGACGCCTCATGTTTATTCTGCTGGTTAAAATATTATTTCACTGTCACTTAAAGACTGTAAAACATTTGGCACCAACTCTCATGTGGACTTTTCAGGGCAGCCAGCCTAAATACTAAATATGAGCAAACTAATGGAAACCTAAAGGAGCCCAGAGGCTGGTGTGTATTTTATCAAACTTTTATTTAACCCTCTGAATTAAATTCCCCTAATTTATTTTCATAAACATTAAAAAAAAAAAAAAAAAAAAAATACAAGAAGAATAGTAAAATGTATTAATTTTAATTTTATAAAAGAAGAAGAAAGGGAAAATGGGCAGGCCATTTTCCAAGAGAGCTGACTGGTCAGTAGGTGGGGCTTTTCTACCTGCTGAGCTCTGATCCTGAACTTAACCTGCTCCGAAGCAGGTTAGGTGTTCAGCGTATGTTACCATGGCAACGTAGCCCGATAAAAAGTAAGCCACCTTTATGGTACAGAAAAGCCAGGGTTAAGCCTGAAGTTAGCTCGCTAAGCCCAAATCCAGCTTTATGGTACAGGCCTCTGGTCTCTGTAGTGATCAGTGATCCAGGCTGAGTGACGTCAGACTGATCAGCTGCAAGGCCGCGTGACGCTGCTTGACAGGCGGCAGATCAATCATAGGCGGCGTCAGCAATGGGCCCGGGTGGGCCTGTGTGGGCCTGGGCCCACGCATTTTGAGCCAGGCCCGCCCAATCAGAAGAAAATGTTTTCGGAATTAAAATGTTCATCCTATTTCCAGCCTTAGCAGAGCTCAGGTGACGCTAACTTCTCAGGCAATCAGCAGCTTTCTATCATACGTGAGGTCCCGCCCCCAGGCTGCGTCATCAGCATGTGAACCAATCAAATGAATGAGTTAGTTTGCGCTCAAACGGTCCCTCCCAGACTCAGGAAGAAAGAAATGTGTACAGGTAAGAGAAAAAAGAGAGACGGAGACGGAGTTTATTATGGCGAAACAGAGCAGCTTAGTGGGCTTTTTCACCAAACGACTCCGTGTTGAGCAGGAGGAAACTCCTGCGGCCATTCCACCACTTGATTTAAATGTTACAGTGTGAGTGTTTGTTTACCGGTGAGCTCAGCCGTCCGGCCCCGCTCCCAAAGCAACGCTACTCCTCCTCCTCCTCCTCCTCCTCCTCCTCCTCCTCCTCCATCCATCCCCTCACTGTCATGTCAGCAAGCCAAGTCACAGTAACAAAAATAACTGGGACCATTTCTGCTGCACTTCATAGCCTATGATAGATTTATTATTCTGAATAAGCTGTAACCAAAATAACTTGGGCCTTTTTATGCTGTGTGCGTTTTATCCGTTGTTTATTAAACGGGTGCTTCCCATCCTTAAATGTGATTGGCTGAGCCGCGTTCCATGCCGTAAAATCAGTGTAACCCGCTGGCAGACCGCAGCACTAAATATCATAGACATAGGCCTATGTATAGCCTATATGTATATATGTCTATGTAGGCTATATATGTCTATGCAACATATCCCTGCGCCAGTGTAAACGGACAGAGCGTTGCCTAGCAACCAACCACTCTGCGCTCCACTTCCTCGTTTGGTCACATTTGTTTCATTTGTCTGTAAAGTCTGGTTTGACGTGCAGCTTCATATGGGACACAGGGCGAATGAGGGCCACCGCAAATTAAAGCCCGACTCCTTCAGCATTCGCCACGACGAAAATGGCCTAAAATATGTCACCTTGTCTTTCAATGAATGCACAAAAAAAATCACAAAGATGCTGCCGAAAAAACACAGAAAGCCTGCGGGGATTCATAGCCTCTATGAGCAGCCGGGTAACCCACTGTGTCCGGTGGCCTCCCTCATAAAAGCAATAAGCCCCTTGAAGCCGTGAGTTTCAGTGATTTTACAGCTCCGCTGGGCGTCCTGCCTTAGATAAGAACGGCCCTCAGCCGCTGTAAAATCAGTGTAACCCACAGCTTCAAGGGGCTTATTGCTTAAATAATGTTGCACTTTCTGTTCGATCTGAGTATGTTGGAACAGTGTAGCTTGGTTGGTTAAATAAATGGAGAGAGAGAGAGACAAAACCTCCAAAGATATATTTCCGTTTACAGTTTTGTTCAGTCAATAAGAGGAGAAATGAAGTGCTGAGTTCTAGGTGTTTGTCCAGTTCAGCACTGAGGTGAGGACAGCGACAGAAGCCTCTCAGGTGCAGACAGGCTGCTGGGATGCAGGCGGCAGAGCGCTGCTGTGTTTTTTTCCTTTTTTTTCTCCTTTTTTTTTTTTTTTTTTTAATTGGCCCACCCGTTTTTCTGTAGGCCCACCCATTCACTAAATGCTGGCGCCGCTAGTGTGATCAATAAATCAATAAACTCCTGCAGATACATGATATTTGTTTATTTGTGCTGTTTTATTTTCTGTAAGGCACAGTGTGATAACTCGTGTCCCAAATGTTGTGGAAACGTTGATTGATTGATTGATTGATTGATTGATTGATTGATTGGGACTTTTTATCACAGCTTGTGTGTGCGCGCTATACTGCCTTCACAGCGGGATGGGACTACGCAGAGAATCACATCCACTTTAGGACTGACCTCCAACCCCGACACACACACGCGCGCGCGCACACACACACACACGCACACACACACGCACGCACAAACACGCACACCACCTGTCTGAGGTCCTGTTTCCATTTATGAAAGCAGAAACTGAGAGACACAAAGCAGCTGAATCCCTGAGGGACGAAGTCAAAGAGGCTTTCAGAGAGAGAGAGGGAGAGAGAGAGAGAGAGAGAGAGAGACAGAGAGAGAGAGACAGACAGAGAGACACACCTTTGTCTTCTCATGTGGATCGTCTCTGCAGGAACATCAAACATTTCTCCTGAGGTTTGGACAATATTATTATAATTAGGCTATCATTATTATTATCATCAGCATCATTATGATTATTATGATTATTATCAGCATTATTATAATTGTTGTTTTGTTATTATTATTATTATTGTTATTGTTGTTGTTGTTGTTGTTGTTGTTATTATTATTGTTATTATTATCATCCTCAGTAGAGGGGAGGCTAAGAAAAGCCTCTGAAGTCTCGGCTGCTGAACACAGAGGAAGGAGACTCATGTTCAGGACCTGGATTCCTCCTCCTCCTCCTCCTCCTCCTCCTCTGCCGGAGCTCAAGCCTCAGCTGTCCGGGCAGAGACCCGCCTGAGCACTGCGACGGGGTTTGCCGGGTTGACGGTGTAGTTCGAGTCAGAGCACAGTCAGAAGTAGCCTCGTGCTGATGTCCGTGCAGAGACGCGCTGCTGTGTGAAGCAGCGCTGGAGGTAACCGGGTGTGTCGGCCGAAGCTGCTGCTGCTGCGGCTGCTGACCACACGGCGGCGCTGCTGTCTGACGCTGAAGCTGCATCTGACTCCAGCTCCGGTCTGAGACTGTTCACCTGTCCTCAGGTGATAAACGTTTAGTCCTCTTCTCCCACAGATTACAGATTACACCGCAGCGCGCATGTCTGTAATCTGAGAACAGGTAGCCTAGATCTGTCTGATGTAGATCTGTCTGATGTAGATCGACTTCAGTTTCTTCTTCTGGAAATAAACACAGGGATAACACAAACATCTGTTGTGCTTTTTGTATAAATTCGCAGCGGCGAAACTGAATCTCGACCTAACGGTTCTCTGAAAATTAATAAAGAAATATATCCTAAGTTTATGGTTTTCTGTTGGGGGATGTTTTCCTTCAGATATATTCACATCAATGAAAAAAGATCACAACACACTGCAGATAGAGCCAATCCAGAGAGGATTATTATAGCGATATTATAGGAATCAAACGGGAACCCACGTCCAGCTGAAATATTTAAACTCCTGCGACACGGAGAGGAAAAGGTTCATGTGTCGTTTTGTAAAAATCCAGTTATTTTAGTTTTTGTCGGATGTTTTCCTTCAGGAAATAGCGTCAATTCATTTTAACACCTTATAATGTTCATAACTCGACCCTGAAAATGGAAAGGGTTCTATGCATGAATTCATGAATTTTGAAATAAAATGCATCTTAAAGTTCCATGTATGTAGCCTAATATTAATGGGTCCCTGAAACTTTAATCAAGAATTATTAATTCAGTCTGATCTGTTTTATAATCCCGTGGAAATGTCAGAAAAACCTGAGACTACACCTGAAATAAAAAACGTTTTCACGTCAGTATTTTTTTTAAAACCTTCTGCCTGAAACGTGATATTAGTGGTTTGTCTCTTCAGTTAAATATTCCTGCCAACATTTCACTTCTCCGTGAAGGCATTTTTCAATTTGATTTACTATTTGTTTTATTGTATTAGGCCTAATTTATGTTTTATTATCTGTGTTTTTATTTATTTTACTTTCTGTTTTTTCTTTTTTCTTTCTTTTTTTTTTTTTTTGGTAAGGCGTTTTGAACTCCATTAACTTGTAGGTCAATTGAATAAGACTGATTAGACTGATTCATTATCAATATCATAGTATGATACTGATTATGGATCAGTTTTGTCTTTGTCTTATTCAATTACAATATTACACACACATAAAACAAAACTGATTTATAATCAATATCATAGTATGATATTGATATTGATCATAATAGTATGATATTGATTGTGAATCAGTTTTGTCTTTGTCTTATTTCTGAAGTTTCAGCGGCTTTCAGTCTTCAGTCTTCAGCTGAAAGCTCAGGTGTGTGTTCAGGAATATGGCAAAGTGATTTTCCGCTGCCACGTCACGCGGCCCCGCCCGCCCGCGCGCCCACCTGTGCATGTTTTATGCTAATGAGCAGGTGCGGCGGGCTGCGCGGCCGGCGGGGCAGAGGCAGTCCGCCGGTGATGCTGCCCGGGACGATGTGCGTCTGTTCCCGATGAACTGAACCGAATGGCTCCCTCCGCCAGGCTCGTGCAGCTGCTACCTGTGTGCGTGCTGCTCTGCTGCCCAGGTGAGTCAACAACAAACAACAACTAACAAACAACAAACAACAAACAACAAACACCTCAGCGAAAACAGTCCGCCTGCAGGACCAACCCGCAGCGAACTGCGACTTGAGCTGTTTTCTCGGCTGAGCAGGAACCCGCCAGAGACTAAAGCAGAGCCCGACACGGTCACTTGGTTGATCAGATTGATGTGATTGATGTGACTCCATCTGTCCATCATCACTCTGCTGTCCTCTGCTGGCTTTGCGTTGGACTGATTGATCTTTTCGTCTCTGACCTGTTGCTTGTGTTTCCCTCGCAGCGCCAGCGCCGTGTGATGCTGACAGAGCGAACATTTCTCTCAAGTGAGTTACATTACAGCACACAGATCTAATATAGATGATGTTACTGACCTAATGCTGACCACACACACACACACACACACACACACACACAGCAGATTTTTGAAAGAAATGAAAGGTAATATGGATATGATGAAAAGGCATGTCTTAAATGTTACGTAACACAGAAAAACAGTTTTGATATTTCTTGTTACTCAAGATGTTGGTGTTTGTTGCAGTGTGTGTGTGTGTGTGTGTGTGTGTGTGTGTGTGTGTTTGTGTTTTACTGCTGTTGTTTGATATTGTGATGATGCTGAGGCAGTGTGTGAGCAGAGTGTGTCAGTGTGTGTGTCAGTGTGTGTCGGTGTGTGTGTCAGTGTGTGTGTCGGTGTGTGTGTTGGTGTGTATTGCTCAGTGTGAGAACAAACCTGGCCTTGTTCTCTGTTGTGTGTCTGCAGCGGGAGCAGCAGGATAAAGCTGCAGAAATGGGACACCGCTTCCCACACAGGGCAGGTAGGCCTACACACACACACACACACACACACGCACACACACACACACACACACTCTAACTTGCAAAGCTGCTCCAGTGTTCCCAGTCAAACCAGAGCGACAGACAGCAGCTCTCAGCCTCACACACAGAAAAAAAGGTGCAAACGGAACCAAAAACACAACGTCCTGGTTGAACCTTCTCTGGTTCCACAAAGGACCTGTCAGACTGCGGTTCCTTAAAGAACCATGTATTTACCTTTTAGTTACATATTTACTTACTTAAAGAGCTATAAAAACAGTTCTTTGAAGAACCGGCGATGGTTCTTCAAAGAGGACAGCAGAGAACAGAAACATGGAAACAGCAGTTACTTCTCATTTCTTAAAGGCCAAAATAAAAAATGTCTACAGGAGAACCATCTCTGATCCCACAAAGAACTTTTCACACCACGGTTCTTTAAAGAACTATTTATCTTACAGAAAAAGTTCCTCAAGGACCTGTCAGAAAAGGTCTTGGATGCGTTGCTGAAAAGGTTCTTCAAAGAACCCTAAACCTTTCTGAGAATAGTTCTTGCTGGAGCCAATTCAGATCCTTTTCAAATGTTTTTTTTTTTTTTTTTTTTTTTTCAAGAGAGGAACAGTCCACTAAATGAAGTGGTTCTTCAGCAGATGATGGTTCTTCAAGGAACTATTGAAGAACTATTTTAGAACCATTATTTTTCTGTGTGCAGGTTCCACATGGTGAGGTCAGGCTGCACACAGGCAGGACTGAGGTGCACGAAGCTTTCATCAAATATTAAAACACAAAATAAATTTTCATTTTATTTTTGTTTATTTCTAATTTAACCCCTTCAGACCCTGCGTCCATTGGAATGGACATGACATATTTCTGTCTCTAAACCAATAAATACTGGGTAACTGAATGATGTCAGTAATGCTGGTTACTGGTTGGATCCTGATTATCCAATCATAATCATGTTATGACTTTGAGCATGCTCTGAGAGAGGGACAGACATCGGACAAGACAAGCCTGGCTGAGCGACTGCAGAGAGGGAGGAGTCAGTGCCCATTTTCAATCAAAAATATAAATTTATGTTCATGATGGCCAAACAAATTTTCTGTCAGCATAAATGTGTTTTTTCCACTTTGTTTTTATGTTGGAAAGGAGTCAGAATCAGTTTAAATTTTGTTTTTGCCCAGCAGAAAAAATGCAGGTCTGAAGGGGTTAAGAAATACATTTTTCTTTTAAAATGAATGTTTTTGCCAATGTAATGTGTAACATATTGATGGAGGACGAGCAGAATCTGCCGCTCGGGTCGGGTTGAGACGCGGATCGGGACACAGATTTGCGTCCCGATCCACGTTCTGGAGACAAAACGGTCCAGAGGACGGGCGCACTGCAACTCGTGGTTTTGGCGAGCGCTTTGGTTTGAGGCCGGCGCCACTTCAACATGAGCTTTGTCATCAGTGAGGTGCCATGTTGCCGCGGGAAACGATCCCTTTAACAGTAAAGTATATAAAGTGGAACCACAAGCCACAGTCCGCTGTTGGACCCCGAGCCACCCGCTGAGAACCACCATGCTAACATGAACAGAAGCAAACAAATGCAGATCTAGATGTTTCAGATGTCACTGCAGAGCTTCAGAGATGTAGATCTACATCAACACTGCAAAAACTCCAAATCTTACCAAGAATATTTGTCTTATTTCTAGTCAAAATATCTCATTACACTTAAAATAAGACACGATCACCTAAGAAATAACTTGTTTTTAGACAATTTTCACTTGTTTCAAGTGAATTTTCACTTGAAAATTTACTTGTTTCATTGGCAAATTTTGCAAATTTTCACTTGTTTAAAGTGAATTTTCACTTTTTCCACTGGCAAATTTTGCCAATGAAACAGCTCTTTTTTTTTTTGAGCTTGTTCAGCTAAAATGGCGGCAAAAGGAAGTGAAAGTCCCCAAATTATTTTGCATATTTCCAAATGTTTGATGGAGTCACAAAGTATGACCCCAATAATCTAATTACCAAAATGACACACATGTAAGAACTGTGAATTAACATCATTTTCTATTCAGTTGGGTTTTTAGTTCAGTGACGTTCACAGTGAAAAGCCTCAGTGCAGCTTTAGGAGGAACACAAAGCAGAGGCGTGAGAACCTGACTCCACACTGAGGGTCAAAACATGAACAAAGATATTAGCAGCACACACACACACACACACACACACACACACACACTCTATCTGGTGTCTGATCTGTGGTTTTCCTCACAGTTCAGTGGCTCCATGTGATGTGACACAGCCTCTGTACAAAGCTCTAACCCTCTGATAGTGATCAGTGATCAATAACCCCGGCCTCCTCTGTGTGGCTCCTGCCCTCTGAGGTAAAGCAGCTCAGGTTTCCCGGACGGCTCCCGGCTTGGAAGCGGAGCTGATATTTTCTGTCCGTGTTCAGTTTTTGCTGCCAAATACTTTCAAATTTTCAGAGTTTCATCTAAAAATGTAATTATTGTCTGGAAGAAGAAACACTTGGACCAAAAAGTGCAGACAGAAACAAAGTGCAGGTCAGTGTTGTGTCCAGTGGGGGCAGCACTGAGCTAAACAGAGCAGAATCTGTGTGGGTCAGTGGGGCTAAATGCTCTAAACTGATCAGTCCATTTGATCCAGATATTGATCAGTAACTGGACTGTTCCTGTCCATATTTCTGCTGCAGACAGGATTATAAACTGAGATTATAATCCATGGCTGTGAAATGATTAGCACTGGCATTGAGGCTCTGTGCTGCTGACTGGCTGCAGAACCACAGGAGAACCAATCATCTGCTTCCTAAATGTTCCACATTTCCTTCCTCTGAGCTCAGAGAAATGTGGAGCTTCTGAAGCAGCGGAGGAGCAGGATTATCATCTACAGAGCTGACACTCTGCTCAGCCTCTGCAGCGCCCCCTGCAGGCAGAGCTGACACTGTGCTCAGCTGACTCTGGTAAAACTCTCCACTGAGACCCAAACCCAGACCAGTGAAATCATTTTAGTGCTGGCAGCTCTTTAACACAGCGACTGTGGAATAAACTACAGTGTTTAAATTAAGAATTATTCCACTAAAACTATCATCCAGCTGATAAAATCAAAAGTCGTATCAGGTTTGGTGTAACTGTGGCCAGGAGGAGATCTGGCTCCACATTATCAAAACGTTCTAACCTGCAAATCCTGTCAAAAAGTGAAGAAAATCTGTCAGCTCTCCAGTCAAGAAAAAAGAAAAAACAGCCACAAAGTCACTTTTATCTGGTAGCATCTGTTGCTAAGTGACCGACATAAAAGTTGTATAAGCGATGTTGGATAGAGTATTTAGGATTTCCCAGCCTGAGATAAGACAGGATTCCTCAAGTTCAGATTTGCTTCTGGGATAGCAAACTGGAACAGTCCTGTGTCAGACTGTTCCACTTTTAATTTAAGATTTGAGGTGGGAAGTTTCTGTTATGCGGCTCCTGATATTTGAGACTGATGTGTCGCTGGAGAATTCACCGTCAGCTGGGACAGACTGTCCCAGACTCCAGACCTCATATCTAACCCACTCGTCCCAAATGGGAAAACACAGAAAGGTGTGTCTATGTGTTTGTGTGTGTGTGTGTGAGTGTGTGTGTGTGTGTGTTGGGGGTCACCTGGATGGGAACCTGTGTTGGGAGTCACAGAGGAGTCATTAATGAGGGCCGGATGACAGTTCTTTTCTCTCGCCCTCTCTGTTTCCCAGAGCTGTCCCACTTCCATCCTCGGCCCGGCGGCTCCGCTCTGGCAGCAGCCGCTGTAATTCTGCGAGGAATTTCATCCCAACAAAACGCAGAATTGTAAAACGTTTGGATGTCCGACATTTTAATCAAGACTTTATTAATCTGTCACCCGAGAGCTGAGCTTGTTTCTCGGCTTTGCTTAATTTTATATTAAAGTTGGGGAACTTTAGCACCATTAATTAAGAGAATCAGGTTGTGTTACAAGGACTTAGTTTTGGTTTGTTGAGTCCGGCTCCTCGCTCACTTTGCCAGACAGCGCCGAGCTGTGAGGCAAGGTGAGGCTCGCAGGGCCCGGGGTGGGGCTCGCCGGGCCGGGTGGGTGGGGCTTCCAGGCCCAGGGGTGGGGGGCTCGCAGGGCCCGGGGTGGGGCTCACAGGGCCAGGAGTGGGGGTCGCAGGGCCATGGGGGCGGGCTCGCTGGGCTGGGTGGGTGGGGCTTGCAGGCCCAGGGGTGGGGGGCTCGCATGGCTTGGGGTGGGGCTTGCAGGGTTGAGGGGGGTGGGGCTTGCAGGCCCGGAGGTGGGGGGCTTGTGAGCCCCGAGGACGGGGCTTGCAGGGTCAGATTGAATTTATTTGGTGGGAAGAGGCAGATTGCGCCTCACTGATTCTTGGGAATTTGGATAAAACAGGTTTTAATTTTGAAAAAAAAAAGTGAGTTAAATTACAAAATCTGAAGGTTTATCATTATAGGCCAAGGTCTTGGCTGTTCAGCAATGTACCGGTGCAACCTCCTCATTTTGCATTTTTTTCATAAAATAGGTTTTTCCAGTTATTAGGCTACTTTGTTTTTGTCAACACCGTCACTGTAATTTTTTTTTTTTTAATTTGAAAAACATATTTTTGTATTAAAGAGACTATTACTTTAATAACTCAACAGCACCAAAGAAACATATTGTAAGCATTTTCATTTAAAACCAATATAACTGCCTCTGATGGTGGTGACACTAATCTGACGGTGGTGACAGTCGCCTCATTAAAACATACATTTCCAAAATTTATACCACTCAAGTCAATGGCTTCTTGCTTAACAACTTTATTTAACTATTTGGTACAAAAAATAAGAATCCTGAGCTCTGTTATAAGCATTTTTCAGACTTCAGTCATCACCGTCACACAGAAAACCTGACGGTGGTGACGTCTGACGGTGGAGACAAAAACTCTTTCACATGATCAGCAGGAGTTGTTCACATTAGCCAGCTTGTTTTCACCCTGTTGCTACCTGCATCAGACCTCTTCTTAAAAAGTATACATTTATTCCATAATCTAATTTAATATTTTTTATACAGAAGTGACGGTGTTGACATGTTATGGTTGTGACAGTAGCAGTGTCCAAAAATATGAAGAGATTTAAGAGAAAACAGCAAACTTCCAGGAGCCTGAGCGGTCTTGAAGCATGCAGTAGAGCTGAAGGTTTGAAAAGGGCTCCTCAGGAATGTAACTGACCTTGTAGTTGTAGATTTTTTTTTTTTTTTAAATAAATATCTGACGGTGGTGACGAATATGTGGGACACATTTTGAGCAACCACAAAATAATAGTAAATATTGTTCAAAACTCATTGTTTGTAGTTTTTAATACATATTATGATGTACTCTTTCATGTGGTAAAGACATTATTCAATGAAATTATTAGTTTTTGTTGTTTTAATCAAGTTGAAATGATTATCTCCTATCCGAGGACAACTGGTTTTGTAGGCCATGGGCCAACATATAATCATTAAATTAATACAAATTAAAAATAAACCTATAAAAGAACCTTACAAATGTACAAAGGACCCCCTGATTATGCCCTTGATTCTTTTTATTCATTAAAATGTAGTACATTTCCAACAGAAAAAGCATTTTTCTTAGTGGGACATGATTTATCCAAATTCTCAAGAATCAGTGGCCTGTGAGACTGTTCTGAGGTCAGTGTTGTTGATTTCTTTCAGATGCCAGTTGCTGTTTCAGAAACCAACACAACGTCCTCCATCAGCCCAGATCACACAGCTGACCAATCATATGCTGGCTCAACAGCCTCCAGCCAATCACCAACCAGCATGACAACCTCCACCCAGCCGGCAACCAGCCAATCACAAACCAGCACAACATCCTCCAGCCAATCACCAACCAGCACAACACTCTCCAGCCAATCACATGCTGGCTCAATAACCTCCAGCCTATCACAAACCAGCACAACACCCTCCAGCCAATCACCAACCAGCACAACACCCTCCAGCCTATCACAAACCAGCACAACACCCTCCAGCCAATCACATGCTAGCTCAACAGCCTTCAGCCAATCAACGACCAGCACAACACCCTCCAGCCAATCAGAAACCAGTACATCAGCCTTCAGCCAATCAACGACCAGCGCAACACCCTCCAGCCAATCAGAAACCAGTACATCAGCCTTCAGCCAATCAACGACCAGCGCAACACCCTCCAGCCAATCAGAAACCAGTACATCAGCCTTCAGCCAATCAACGACCAGCACAAGACCCTCCAGCCAATCAGAAACCAGTTCAACAACATCCAGCCAACCAGCAACAAGCCAATCACCAACCAGCACAACACTAAGCCGGCCATCAACCAGTGCAACAACATCCAGCCAATCAACAGCCAGCCAGTCAACATCCAGCCAATCAACAGCCAGCCAGTCACCATCCAGCCAATCAACAGCTAGCCAATCAACAGTCAGCCAGTCAACAGCCAGCCAATCAACAGCCAACCAATCAACAGCTAGCCAATCAACAGCTAGCCAATCAACAGCCAGCCAGTCAACAGCCAGCCAGTCAACAGCCAGCCAGTTAACAGCCAGCCAATCAACAGCCAGCCAATCAACAGCCAGCCAGTCAACAGCCAGCCAGTTAACAGCCAGCCAGTCAACATCCAGCCAATCAACAGCCAGCCAATCAATGGCTAGCCAGTCAACGGCCAGCCAGTCAACAGCCAGCCAGTCAACATCCAGCCAGTCAACATCCAGCCAGTCAACAGCCAGCCAATCAACAGCCAGCCAGTCAACATCCAGCCAGTCAACATCCAGCCAATCAACAGCCAGCCAGTCAACATCCAGCCAGTCAACAGCCAGCCAATCAACAGCCAGCCAATCAACAGCCAGCCAATCAACAGCCAGCCAGTCAGAAACCACAACATTAAAATCCAACCAACTGCTAATCAGTTCTTCTCTTTCAAATCAATCATTGGTCCACTCAGCACCAACACACCAACTGCCCACTTCAACGCCATCCAGCCAATCACCAACCAGCTCCACATCACACAACCAATCATCATCCAGCTCCACATCACACAACCAATCACCAACCAACTCAGAACCACCAAACCAATCATCATTCACCTCAACAGCTTCTAAACAATCCCCTATCACTTCACCACCATCCAACCAATCATCATTCATCCCAACATCGTCTAACCAATCCCTGACCAGCTCTGACTTTTCCAGCCAATCAGCATCCAGCTCAGCGTCCTCAGGAGATGTGAGTGGCTCGGCTGCAGTGACCTCTTCTTCTGCGTTGCGGCAGTGGAAGGACGCCGTGAGGCCGGCACCGCGCAGAGCCCCAGGTAAACACCACGCCTTCACATACACACGCATGTGCGCGGCAGAGCACATGTGCACGGCAGAGCGCACGTGCACGGCAGAGCGCACATGCACCTGTAATTTCACACATGACATCATGCAGATGTTACCTGAGCAGCTCGGTTTCAGGTGTCTGAGTTACCAGTTAGACGGCAGCTAAACCGTTCCAAACAAACAAAAGAACGTCTGTTTGTCCTCAGTGGGCGGGGTCTCCTCAGTGGGCGGGAGTCTCCTCAGTGGGCGGGGTCTCCTCCGTGGGCGGGGTCTCCTCAGTGGGCGGGAGTCTCCTCAGAGGACGGGGTCTCCTCAGTGGGCGGGGTCTCCTCAGTGGGCGGGGTCTCCTCAGTGGGCGGGGTCTCCAAATGGACCTGAGGAAGAAAAAATCTTTTGGGTTGGTTCACCAACCGAGAACCTGCCGCCGTGCCAGATGTTCTCGGGGTGCTGCGTTTACAGATGATGTGTCACGTTACGATCATTCACGCCGGGACATTTCCTTTCTGATTGGTTTAGGATTGGGCAAAGGTGGGAGTGGCTAATTGCATTTACTCATGTTACTGTAATTACCTAACATACAAGCGAATGATTAGCTAACGAGCTAATGTTTGCACATGCTCAAACGTTCGTCTTGACCTGCTAGCTGTCAGCTCCTGCTCACCCTAACAGAGCGTGACACTGACAGGCTCTCCTGCGGTGGAGCAGCGGCTCTGTCGGCTCCTCCAGCGTGATGTCGGGTTGTCGGGAGAAACGCCGCAGATCACTGAGAGGTGAGAGGAACTGAACAGGAAGCGCCACCGCTCGCTGCTCAGAGCCAGCAAATACTGGAAGACCTGTGTCATGTCTGATCATGTGGAAAAAAGATTTTTTTTCAGCGAAAAAATTAGTTACACTAATATTGTGAGGCAGCTGTTTCCATTTGGTCTTGTTGATTTTTAGGAAAATAAACAAATAAATAAAACAGTTATGTGAGGCTCTCGTAGAGGACACGCCCACTGGCGAGGGGCGGGGCTCCATCAGGAGGACCTTCTGTCTGCAATGGAAATGAAATCCTGAAAAGTTCCTGGTGCCAAAGGCGAGGAGAGCAGATGTGTCATGTAGTTAAAGGGAAGTTTTTCTAGCTGTTCTTTAAGACTTGGAGAACGTTTGTGGAGAACGGATTGGAGTGTGACATCAGACTCTGCTCTGATTGGTTGCTGCCTGAGCCTTGTGGTAAAAGGCGATTCGTCGTGGCAGTGAAACGGTTGTTATTGCTTTTTCCACTAGCTTCTATTTTCATTTCATTTTGACTTTCTTTTCAATTTCAGTTTTCAGTTTCAGTTTTAGTTTTAAAAGTGTTTTTTAAAGCTGGTTTGCTAGTTTAGTTTAGTTTTTATTTTTGAAAAATACTTGGTTTTAGTTTGGTTGTCATGGTTTCAGAGTTCGTTTTTGTCTAAACACGTTCTGCATAATTTTTAGTTTATTTGAGTTCGTTTTGTAAATGCACAATACAGTTTCAGTTCCTTGTTTTTTTGTGAAGCCTCGTTTTTATTTTTATTTCAGTTAACTAAAATGTCACATCTAGTTTTCGTCATTTCGTTAGTTTTCCTTGATGATATTAATCTTTGCTCTGAGCTCCCTCTTCCTACTGAAAGAACAAATCCGGCTCAGGATGACCTCCAATGCTGTTTCACTTGTTTGAGCGATTTTTGTCGGAATAGAAAAAAACAGTTGATTAGTGTTGGAAACCAGTTGATTAGTGTTGGAAACCAGTGGGATTCTCTCATGCCGCTGGCGGATTTCTGAGCTTGTTGGTGGAAGATTTCATTTTGAACGGCCGACAGACAGACGGCGAGCCGAGCTGCGTCGCTCTGAGCGCGTGCAGAGAGGCGGCGTCATCAAACTGCACAGAACATCTTCCTCCCAGTGACCAAACTGGTTTGCTGTGGACAGAAACCCAGAACAGACAGACAAAGCTGTATTCACAAAGACGCTCTGGTTTCATTCTCCATTGCATCACATTTGTTTTAGCTGAATGAAAAGTCGATCCACCTCAAGCAACTGTACAAACTTAAAGTGCCTCTTTGGGGATTTTATTCTCTGTTTGCTGTTTCCATCAGGCGCTTTTTTTATTTGATGCAGCAAAATGTGAACAAAAAGGGTTTTAAAGGGTTCATGGAAACATGGAAACATGGCTTGTGGCTGGAATATTAAAAAAAATGATCAGAACATCATTTCTGCTGAATCAGCAAAGAAAAGCTAAAACAAAATACCAGACAGTTAGAAAAAAAAACTTTAAAGAAAACTATAATTAATTATAATTATTAAATAATAATATAATTCTTGTTAGAGCTCTTGTGTTTATATGTTTGTCAACTCGTCCTCATTTTGCTGGGGACCCCTGGGACACCCTCAATGACCCGTGCAGGTCCGCGGGCCTCACTGTGAACACAGCATTAGAGGTCAGGCGTCACCCAGGTTTGGACATGATGTGTTTTGCAGTAAAATGTGAACGGACAGGCAGCCAGCTGTGGCCGTGCTCGGTCACATGAAGGTCTCTGTCGGCTGCAGAGTCGCTCACTGGAAAACAACAAGCCAGGCCTCTGTTTCCAGACCCCCCCACCTCACACACACACACACACACACACACACACACACACCCCTCCCCACCGTGCAGCCCGGGGCGGCGGGACACGGGCGGCCGGCCGGACCCTGCAGATGGTGTGGAGGCAGGAGCTGGAACGCTTCCTGAGGCCCGAGGGCAGGGGAATACTCTGAGGAAAACACTCAGATTAGAGTGGAAAATTTATGAGAAAAAAACCTCACAAATTATGAGATTATAAAGTCAAAAATGTACAAGAAAATTAAAAAAGTGAAAACAGTTTGTTCTCCTGTGGGATTCAGTCAGAAGGAAATCCTGCTGGTTTGAGTCCAGCAGCACGGACTTTATAATCTCAGAATTTCCTCATTTTTTGTCCTTATAAATGTGATATTTTTGCCCATAAATTTATCACTTTAACTTCAGAAATTTTTCTCAGATTTTTGTGAGGTGTGTGAAGTGTGTGTTAGGGGTGTGTGAAGTGTGTGTGAAGTGTGTATTAGGTGTGTGTGAAGTCTGTGTTAGGTTTGTGTTAGATATTTTAGGTGTGTGTGAAGTCTGTTAGGTGTGTGTGAGCTGTGTATGAAGTGTTTGCAAGCCTATTGTCCTGTGTGAGGTGTGTGAGGTGTGTGTGAAGTGTGTGTGAGCCTGTTGTCCTGTGTTCGGCAGAGCGCTGTGCGTCCCCCTGTCTGAACGGAGGCGTGTGTGTGCCGCCGGACTCGTGCGACTGCAGCCTGTTGGGGGCGACGGGACGCAGGTGTCAGACAGGTAAGACGCACCTGGACAAAGTCACGCCCCTCAGGCTCGTCTGCAGGCCTCACGTCTGATTGGTCCATAAATCTGGCAGAAGCAGGAGATTTTAGGGTCAGGGGTTCATTCTGCCTCGTTTCAGCAAATTCATACCTGATCCCAGAAAAACTGCACTGAGACACGAGGGATTATCTCATCCCAGATTATTTACCCTGCTGGGAGAAAAACCAGATTGGAGCAGTGACGACGAGCCTGAGGGAGTTTTGCAGCTGTTTTTGTGTCCCGACCCGTCACAGTTTGTGGTTTGAGTGTCCCGACCCGTCACAGTTTGTGTGTCCCGGCCCGTCACAGTTTGTGTGTCCCGACCCGTCACAGTTTGTGTGTCCCGACCCGTCACAGTTTGTGGTTTGTGTGTCCTGACCCGTCACAGTTTGTGATTTGTGTGTCCCGACCCGTCACAGTTTGTGTGTCCCGACCCGTCACAGTTTGTGGTTTGAGTGTCCCGACCCATCACAGTTTGAGTGTCCCGACCCGTCACAGTTTGAGTGTCCCGACCCGTCACAGTTTGTGTGTCTCGACCCGTCACAGTTTGAGTGTCCCGACCCGTCACAGTTTGTGTGTCTCGACCCGTCACAGTTTGTGTGTCCCGACCCGTCACAGTTTGTGTGTCCCGACCCGTCACAGTTTGTGTGTCCCGGCCCGTCACAGTTTGTGGTTTGTGTGTTTTGTGGTTTGTGTGTCGGCTTCAGTTCCCAACCCGGGCTTCGAGCGTGAGATGACCTGCAGGTCCTGGGCTCAGTACAACTTTGAGACGTTTGACGGGCTCTACTTCCACTTCCCGGGCCGCTGCAGCTACACTCTGCTGAGGGACTGCCAGGAGAGCCCGCAGGCCAGCGTGGTGGTGCAGGTACAGGGCCGCCCCGCCCCGCCCCCGGGCCCGGGCCCGGGGCAATAAAACATTTGTGGGCCCCTGAGCTTCACCAGGACTGGATCAGTTTCAGCCCGATTTCATTTCACCCTCTTTTTATTAATCATTTTGATAATTTTGTTGTAATTTTTTTGGACATGTTTTTGTAATTTATTGGTTAATTTTTTTGTACAGATTTTTGGGGTAACGTAATAGTAGGCTAATTGTTATTTTTCTTTTAATATAACTGCAAGGCAAATTTTCAGATCATTTTCTTGCAATTTTTCACTCGTTGGGTTAATTTTCAGGTCTTGTTTTTGCAGTTTTTTGAATCAACGTCATATCGTATTTTGTATGATTTAGTTGTTTTCTTTTTCTTTGTCTTTTTCTTTGTTGTTGTTGTTAACTTTAACATTAACTTTGTTTTTTTCCAAATGGTTGATTATTTAAACTTAAAATGAATGAATAAATAAACAAACAAACAAACAAATAAGTAAATGAAGCTTGGTCATGGGGGGGTCTACTCTGAGGACCCCCCAGTCTTTGCCTGAGGAGCAGCTTTGCTCTGATGATTGACTCAAAGCTCTTTGCTTATTAGAACCAATTACCATTAAATACTGCAATTACCCACAATGCCCCAAAACATCCACAACAAACCAGGACTCTGTTCCTGAAGAGGCAGAAAGACGTTTTTATCTGCGCCTGGGAAACAGCAGCCAGCACACACACAGCCAGCCAGGCAGCAGCCAGCCAGGCAGCAGCCAGCCAGGCAGCAGCCAGCCAGGCAGCAGGCAGCCAGGCAGCAGGCAGCCAGGCAGGCAGGCAGTCAGGTAGCAGGCAGGCAGTCAGTCAGTCAGTCAGTCAGTCAGTCAGCAGTCAGTCAGTCAGGCAGGCAGTCAGTCAGGCAGCAGGCAGGCAGTCAGTCAGCAGTCAGTCAGCAGTCAGTCAGCAGTCAGTCAGGCAGTCAGTCAGTCAGTCAGTCAGTCAGTCAGTCAGCAGGCAGTCAGCAGTCAGTCAGCAGTCAGTCAGTCAGTCAGCAGTCAGTCAGTCAGGCAGTCAGTCAGTCAGTCAGTCAGTCAGCAGTCAGTCAGCAGGCAGTCAGCAGTCAGTCAGTCAGTCAGTCAGTCAGTCAGCAGTCAGTCAGCAGGCAGTCAGCAGTCAGTCAGCAGTCAGTCAGTCAGTCAGTCAGTCAGCAGTCAGTCGTCAGTCAGTCAGTCAGTCAGGCAGTCAGTCAGTCAGTCAGGCAGTCAGTCAGTCAGTCAACAGTCAGTCAGTCAGTCAGTCAGTCAGTCAGGCAGTCAGTCAGTCAGTCAGTCAGTCAGTCAGTCAGCAGTCAGTCGTCAGTCAGTCAGTCAGTCAGGCAGTCAGTCAGTCAGTCAGTCAGTCAGTCAGTCAGTCAGTCATTCAGTCAGTCAGTCTCTCAGTCAGTCAGCAGTCATTCAGTCAGTCAGTCTCTCAGGCAGTCAGTCAGTCAGCAGTCAGTCAGTCAGTCAGTCAGTCAGCAGTCAGTCAGTCAGTCAGTCAGTCAGTCAGACTGATGTTCAGAGCACATGCAGCCTTATTCCCATCCATAAAACATGTTTTTCTTTACTTTTGCTTTCTACAGCCAACATGTGGTGAGGACTCTGAGCCCTGTGGGGGTCCGGGGCCTCAGGAGGGGCCACCTGGGGGCCCGGGGCCTCAGGAGGGGCCACCTGGGGGCCCGGGGCCTCAGGAGGGGCCACCTGGGGGCCCGGGGCCTCAGGAGGGGCCACTCTGGGGGCCCGGGGCCTCAGGAGGGGCCACCTGGGGGTCCAGAGCCTGGAGAAGTTTGAAAACTGATGTTCAGCTGTCACTCTGACCTCATGTCAGTCACCTCACCTTCTGTTACCTTACAGGTGCACAATGACCCGAGCTGTGGCTCCGCCCCCTACACCTGCCGCCGCTCCGTCAGTCTTTTCCTCCCCTGGGAGGGAGAAGTCCGGCTGCACAGCACCAACGTCACCTTCAAAGGTCAAAGGTCAGCAGATACTTTTCATTTTGTGCATTTCATGTTTTCATGATCCAGTTCCTCTGCATGTCCAGAGTTTCCTCTCCAGAACGTTCCTCTGCTCTCCTCCCAGAGCGAGCAGTGGGCTTTCAGAGCTGCCACATCACTCCTCCTCCCTTTCCTCCATTCATTCCACTACGATATGAACATGAACTTTCAGAGCCTTCACACTTTCTTCACTCCAGTTTTCCATCAGCGCAATAAAGTCCTCCACATGAGTTTTCCTAAAAGCAGCAGCACTGTTGGCTTTTCAGGACTTTTTCACACTGAAACGCTCCCTCCTCCTCCTCCTCCTCCTCCTCCTCCGCCAGGGAAAATAGTCCCGTTTTTCCGGTTTTGCTTTCCACAGCCAATTATCAGCCGTGTGGTTTTTGAATGTTGAGGACTTTGTTCTCAGTGTGTCTCTGTGGTTCCTTGCAGTCTGCAGCTGCCGCATCACATCCATGACGTGCAGCTGGAGCGCATCTCGCAGTACGTCCTGGTGACGCAGCAGCACGGCTTCACGCTGGCCTGGGACGGGCTCGCCGGCTCCGTCTACATCAAGCTCAGCCCCGAGTTTGTGGGCCGGACCTGCGGCCTGTGCGGCAACTTCAACGCCGACGTGCAGGACGACCTGACGACCAGCTACGGTACGAACACACTCCGTCTGTCAGTCACTCAGCAAAACATCACATTTGTTTTTTCATGTTCAAGTTTATTTAAAGCCCAGTGACAGTCTCAAAGGGCTGCACATGCCCACAGGTGTAAAACAAACAGGACCTCAAAAAGGTAAAGAATGCCTGACGGTGGGATGAAATCAGGAAACTGAAGCCAGTCGATGTAAAAACCCCAAAACAGTTTCCAGCCTGTTTTGTTTTCCTCCTTTCAAAATGTCTCCATCTCTCCATCTCCTCTTCACAGTTTAAATTGTTTTTGGGGAAGAGATAATGCCACTTGTTTCCAAAGCCAAACAACCAAATATTTAGACTCCTTAAAATGAACCTGCATTGTAAACAAGCGTGATTATCTCATCCCATGGGCAGATCACTTTTAATTTGATTTAAAGCCCCAATCTACATTTTGCAACAGCCCCACAGTCAGAAAATATTAAATATTAAATGTAATGTGGTTGAGTCTCCATGGTCCCCATCTCCCCAAGTGAAGTCGGTGGCGAGGCTCTCTCACAGATCCTGCATCAGGACCCTGTGGAGTCACTGGGATTTAGTGGACAGTGCGACTGCACGTGCACGACACCTGATTGAAGCTGATTTGTTGTTTGATTTTAAGGCAAGGCAGCTTTGTTTATACAACACATTCGATACACAGAGGCAGTTCATGGCACTTGACAGATAGAAAATAATAATAATAATAATAATAATAATAATAATAGTAATAGTAATACTAATAAAACTTTATTTGTATAGCACCTTTCATACAAGAATTGCAGCTCAAAGTGCTTCACAATAAAAAGAAGAACATTTGAAAACACATTAAATAAAACATTAAAAATAATAAAACACTGCACAGGGTGGAATTAAAAAGAAAAGGCTAAAAAATTAAAATAAAATTTGAAATAAAACAAAAGATGCAAATAAAACAATAAAAGACAACAGTGTGGAATAAAATAGGAGCTCGTTAAAGGCTAGAGTGAAAAGGTGGGTCTTTAATCTTCTTTTAAAGATGTCTAGTGAGCTGGCTTCCCTGATGTCTAAAGGTAGTGTGTTCCAAAGCTCAGGGGCATAAGGAACAAAGGCGGCATCCCCAATTTTCTTTCAACTGTTGTAGAGAACCAATAAGCAGCAGACGATCGCAGTGCTCTTTGGGGTGCATAGCCAGTAAGGGAGTTGGCAATGTAGCCCGGTCCTAGCCCATGAAGTGCTTTATATACAAGTAGGAGAACCTTAAAGTCAACTCTACATGTTACAGGGAGTGTAGGGCAGCTAAGACCAGATTAATGTGCTCTCTCTTCCTGGTTCTGGTTAATAAGCGAGCAGCAGAGTTTTGGATGAGCTGAAGTCTGTCAGTGGTTTTCTTTGGGAGGCCGGCAAAAAGTACATTACAGTAGTCAAGTCTGCTTGAGATAAAAGCATGTATCAGTTTTTCAGCATCTTTTTGATTTATAAATGGTCGCACTTTAGCGATGTTTCTAAGGTGGAGGAATGATGTCTTCGTCACCTTATTAATGTGGGACTTGCAAAAAGTACCAACATTTCCAAATGCAAAAAGTACCAACATTTCATTTCAAGGCAGAATAGCAACACATCAGAGTTTGAAGTTTGGATCTAAAAGTAGTTCAAGTTTGAGCTTGTCCGGTATCGTCACAGGGTCACATGACCTGAGAGTCACATGACTTGAGAGTCACATGACCTGAGAGTCACATGACCTGGGGAAAGTAGCAGCATTGTACAGTCAGTTTTGGGCTGCAGGTGAGCAGTGGAGTGGTTTAGGTGTTATGGGTTTTGCTGTGATGAGCTTGTTCCAGGTTTGGTTCCTGCTCGTTCACTTCGGCTCAGAGTCTCTGGAGGAGGAAGAGCAGCAGCTTCCCTCTGGAGGCAGGAAGTCATCATGAGCTCCTGTCCCTGCTGTCATGACAACACACAAACACACACAAACACACACTCTCTCTCTCTCTCTCTCTCTCCTCAGGCGTGCTGACACATGACATCGACATGTTCGGGAACAGCTGGATGGAGGCGGAGCCTCACCAGGAGCGATGTCCCGCCGTGCCGTCTGACTTCCCCTCGCCCTGCGCTGCCGTCGACGCTCACGTCCTGCTGGTGATGTCACTCAGCGTTCACTTCATGTTCACTGCATGTTCACTGCATGTTCACTCCATGTTCACTGCATGTTCACCGCATGTTCACTTCATGTTCACTTCATGTTCACTGCATGTTCACTTCATGTTCACTTCATATTCACTTCATATTCACTGCATGTTCACTGCATGTTCACAGTGTGTTTCAAACTGATCAAACTAAACCATTTCTTTATATATTGATTGCAGTAACTGTAAAATGACAAAGTAAAGCTGAATCCCAGTGCAGACTGACAGACGAGTCGTGGCTCTGCTGCCTCTCAGCTGTTCAGCACATTCAGCTCTTTACAAGTAAAAAGAAAAAGAAAACAGTCTGTCAGTTCATGCAGGACGATGTCGTCATGGTGATTCTGACTGTTTCTCGCTGACGTGACAGAAAGTGGAGGAGGTGTGTGCCATGCTGCTGCAGCCGCCGTTCCTCAGCTGCCACGAGGCGGTCAGCCCGCTGTCCTACATGGCCGCCTGCAGCAACGACCTCTGCATGTGAGTCGCCCGGGGGGCACACAGGGTTACCCGCTGTACATGTTAATGTAGTTACTGAAAAAAGTACCTTGTAGTTTGTGTGGCAGGTGGAGTGCCCCCTGCTTTGGTCAACAAAATGCACATGGAGAATGTTTTCCTAGAACTCACCTGTTACCTGTGAACAGCAGTTTGTTTTTCTTTCTGCAGTTTCACTTCTCTGACTGAAACCAAATCTAACTTTGGTTTCTGGCTCTGTGAGGAGGGCGGCTGTGCCAGCTGTGTGGGCATATTCTATGGGCAGCAGTGATGCGTTCAGAGCATTGTGGCCCCGCCCTCGTGGCCCCGCCCCTCCTGACCACGGCCCTGCTGAAACTCCCTGTGTGTTGTGTTTTGTGTTTTGTCTCGGTGGTTGAAGGTCGGGTCCTAACGGTGAGGCGGTGTGCCAGGTGTTCAGCGAGTACGCCCGGGCCTGCGCCCACGCCGACCACCCGCTGCACGACTGGAGGCAGGAAATACCTCAGTGTGGTATGTTACCTGCAGGCTCCACCCACCACACACTCACCTGCACAATGTCCAGGAAGACTTTTATTTTGTTAAGCAGTCAGGTGTAACCAGGCTGGTCTTCTCTCAGCTCTCAGTTAGTCTGGTCCCTCTGTTCTGTTTTACTAAATGAATTCATTTTAATAATAATACAATACATAATGCAATAATACAATACATTTTATAAATAAAATGCATGCAAATTCAGAGTATTATAAGTTCACTTATTAAAGAAAATAAGTTGAATTTTGAATTAACAGAGCTGGAAGAGGTACTAACAACTTCAACCACATTTAAAGGCAAAATTAGTGAATTGTATGATACTCTTAATAAAGGAAGCCAGACAGTTTTTCCAACGCTGTTAAACATTTGGGAGACAGATCTGGTAATACATTTTGATGAAAATTCCTGTCAAAATATATGTGACAGAATACATTTTCCATTTACAAGTAACAAAATCAACAAAACCAACTTTAAGTTCATCCATAAACTCTATCTTACTCCCATAAAAATGCATAAAATATCTAAAGAAAATTCACCAAACTGCCCAAGATGTAAAATCAAAGAAGGAACATTCTTACACATGATCTGGCAGTGTGAAAAATTAAATCGTTTCTGGAATACGATTCATTTATTTGCAAAATCAGTTTGTTTCATGTGTTTACCTCCTAAATGATATAAATAACTGTTATTTAGATCAAAATAAATGCAGACTGTTAATTACCATAACCTTTTTTTGCCAAGAAATGTATTCTTCTTTTATGGAAAAGTGAATGTTTACTAACATTTAGTGTGTTTTTGGACCACATAGCACACTTTCTTCCTTTGGAAAAAATAACTCTTGAAAGGCATAATGTGAGTCACCTGTTCCATGACCTCTGCAGTCCGTTATTTACTCAAATTTAAAGACATGACTTACAAAAGTATCTGATTGGTCACTGTCTGTGTATTGTAATTGCATTTTTGGATTTTCGATGAGTTTTTTGTGATTGTATTGTTTCATTTTCTTTTTGTATTTTTATCTGTTTATTTATTTAATTATTGTCTCTTTTTTGTTGTTTTTTGTTGTTGTTCTTTTTGTCATTTATGTGGGTATGTATGGGGTGATGGATTGGGGTAGGCGTGGGGCATATTTGTACACCTATGAAACAAACGAATACTGTTGGATATCTTTTGTAACTGAAGGAAAATAAAAAAGAAGATAAACAACATTTTAATAATAATACTCCACTACTACTACTACTACTACTACTAATAATAATAATACTTTAATAATAATAATAATGATAATAATAATAATAATAATTGTTATTTGTGCAGCTTTAAAGTCGAGGACTTTGGTTTGAGTTTTGTGTTTGTCCACACAGCAGCTCATGTATGGAAATAGAAGTGAAGTAAAGGAAGAAAATGACCTTTAACTCTTTGAGACCTGAGCTTGATTTCTTTCAAACTCTTTGTAATTTCTTGCAAATTTTTGGGTCATTTCTTTCGAAGTCTTTTTTCCATGTTTTTGAAAGAAATCAAGTCAAAAATCAATGATAAAGACATCAGGTTAGCTCAGGTTACAAAGGGTTAAAGGCTTTTCAGCACCAGAAATCTGACGTCCTTCCAGCTTTCAAAGGGTTAATTTCAATTAACCCTGCAGATTAACATGGTTGCTCACGGCAACGCTGCTTTGACATGAGGACACTGTCAGGAGCAGCATTCAGACAACCCAGCAGTGTGTGTGTATGTGTGTGTGTGTGTGTGTGTGTGTGTGTGTGTGAACACTACAGGCCTTAACTTTAAGTGTAAAGAATATTTATAAGAATTATCAATAGATTTCTAATAGTTTTCCAAGTTCCCTATATTTTTTACTTGCATTTTGGTGATTTTCATGGCAATCTTTATGTCATGTTTTACTAACTTTTTTTTTTTAACTAATCTTCTGATTTTTTTTTTTTGTTGTTTTGTTTTTTTTTTTGCTAATTTGTGAATCACTTTTCTCCCTCATGTTGTTGAAAGAAACCCAGCGAGGCTCTCAGGTGTCTAAAGTTCATCCTGTATCCTGATGTGGGCGTGGCCTCTTCCAGGTTGGCCACACCCCCATCCGCAGGGCTCACTGAATGGTTTGATGATGATGAAGGTGATGATGCTCCTGTGGCCTTCACAGCCAGCTGAACACCAGTGGGAGGTTTTGGACTCTCCACCTCCTCCACCACCACCATCATCATCATCATCATCATCATCATCATCATCAAAACAGCAGATGAGTTCAAATGTGCTGGCAGGATGAAGCTGTTCAGCACCAACCTGCCACATTGCATGCTGGGAGTTTAAGTGGCTGTTAAGATCCCCGAGCGGCTCGGTTTACCTGCTGGATGCTGAAATGTCGCAGGATCCTTTCAGGACTCAGATTACCATCACAGCCTGCACACACAGGTGCTTTCAGCATCCAGGTGTCCGTTACCTGTCAGATTTATCAGCCTCGCCACAAATCCTCACAGCCTGCAGCGGGACACAGGACAACACTCCAGATTTTGCTCTGTTTTCCTGAGATTATTTTTGATGGCTGGTGTTGCTCCTGAACCTCACGGGACAGATTGTCACAGGATGGCCTCTGTCACAGGATAACAGCACACAGAATAAGAAAACCCCTGAACACAAAACATAACAGACACCATACAGACGAGAGTCCACCTGCAGGAGCTTCCCTGACCCCCCATCCTGAACCCAGAGGCATCAATATGGAGTTGGTCCTTTGCAGCAGAACAGCTTCCACTCTTCTGGGAGGCTTTCTGCCAGATGTTGGAGTGTCTGTGGGAGTTTGTGCCAGATGTTGGAGTGTCTGTGGGAGTTTGTGCCAGATGTTGGAGTGTCTGTGGGAGTTTGTGCCAGATGTTGGAGTGTGTATGGGAGTTTGTGCCAGATGTTGGGGGCTCAGTCCTGCTGGGACAGGAAAGGGCCTTCCTTCCCCAAACTGGTCCCACAGAGCTGGAAGCAGAGAATTGTCCAAAATGTGTCGGTGAGCTGAAGCGTTCAGATTTCCCTTCAGTGGAGCTGAGGGGCCGAGGCCGAGCCCAGAAACACCAGCCCACAGCGTGACCCCTCCTCCAGCAAACTGCACAGTCGGCACAATGCGCTCAGCCAGGACGTCCCAGAACCGAGGGGTCCTGAAGGCAACAGCATGGTCACCTTTAGATCTAAACCTTTTTTTCCCTTTTAAATTTTAGGGGTAATTCTGTGATATGTGTATGGTAATTTTCTTGTAATTTAACTTTAAGTATAAAAAATGTTTATAATGGGGGCGCCCAGCTGGCTCACCGGTAAAGCGCCGTGTACCAGGGCTCCGTCCCGATCGCAGCGGCCGGGGTTGACTCCGACCTCAGGTCCTCTGCTGCAGGTCGTCCCCTCTCTCTCCTGCCTTTCCTGTCTGTCTCCACTGTGACTGTCAAATAAAGCAGAAATGCCAAAAAAAAAATCTTAAAAAAAAAATGTTTCTAGTAATTACAAACAGGTGTTTACTAGTTTTCTAAGTTCCGAAATATTTTTTCTCTTTCTTTCTTTTTTGATCATTGTAAATATTTTGAAATGTTCTGTTATTTACTAATCTTCTGGTATTTGTTGCTAATTCGCTGAGTGCCGTACCTCCACGTGTCTGGAGTCTGGAGCCGGACGGGCCAAACTCCAAATCACTTTTGACTGATGGACACCCTGTCCTGTCTGACTGTGTTGCCATGTGTATTGATATGTGTTGATGTGTGTGTGTGTGTGTGTGTGTGTGTGCGTGTTGTCCACAGCGCGGCAGTGTCCTGCAGGCCTGCAGCACAGGGAGTGCATCAGCTGCTGCCCAGCGTCCTGCAGCGTGGAGAGGCTGTGTATCGACAGCAGGCTGGCCTGTCTGGACGGGTGCTACTGTCCCGAGGGTGAGACGCTGTCCCTCTGTCCCTCTGTCCTGCTGTCCCTCTGTCCCTCTGTCTCTCTGTCTCTCTGTCCCTCTGTCCTTCTGTCTCTCTGTCCCTCTGTCTCTCTGTCTCTCTGTCTGTCCCTCTGTCCCTCTGTCCTTCTGTCTCTCTGTCCTGTGTCTGTTGTTCTGTGTGTCCTTCTGTTTTTCTGTCTGTCCCTGCAGCAGTAGACTTTTTTTTGCAGTTTTCATGTCACTTTTTCTCAGTTTCTTGCTAAACATTATTCTCTGTAGATCCACATTTCTCTGAGCTCAGGTGAAGGACATGTGGAACATTTAGCAAGCAGATGATTGGTTCTCCTGTGGTTCTGCAGCCAGTCAGCAGCACAGAGCCTCAATGCCAGTGCTAATCTGCTCAAACTCACAGCATTTTACAGCCATGGATTATAATCTCAGTTTATAATCCTGTCTGCAGCAGAAATATGGACAGGAACAGTCCAGTTACTGATCAATATCTGGATCAAATGGACTGATCACTTTAGAGCATTGAGCCCCACTGACCGTCTCTCTCTCTGCCTGTCTGTCTGTCTCAGGTCTGATCTATGAGGACGGCGGCTGCGTGGCGTCCTCTGACTGTCCCTGTGAGTATCACGGCATGCTGTACGCCGCGGGCCAGACGCTGCAGGAGGAATGCAACAACTGGTGAGCCCACAGACTGTCTGTCATGTGTAAACAGAATAATTCAAAGAACGTGTAATTGACTTTTTTTCTTCACTAATTCTTGGGAATTTGGATAAAACAGGTTTTAATTTTGAAAAAAAAAAAGCATGTTAAATTACAAAATCTGAAGGTATATCATTATAGGCCAAGGTCTTTTGCATTTTTTTCATAAAATAGGTTTTTCCAGTTATTAGGCTACTTTGTTTTTGTCAACACCGTCACCGTAATGTTTTTTTTTTTTTTTTATTTGAAAGACATATTTTTGTATTAAAGAGACTATTACTTTAATAATTCAACAGCACCAAAGAAACATATTGTAAGCATATTCATTTAAAACCAATATAACTGCCTC
This sequence comes from Myripristis murdjan, assembly GCF_902150065.1. NCBI lineage: Eukaryota > Metazoa > Chordata > Actinopteri > Holocentriformes > Holocentridae > Myripristis > Myripristis murdjan. Next base: position 46,943,272 of record NC_043982.1, on the reverse strand, counting down.
TGACGGTGGTGACACTAATCTGACGGTGGTGACAGTCGCCTCATTAAAACATACATTTCCAAAATTTATACCACTCAAGTCAATGGCTTCTTGCTTAACAACTTTATTTAACTATTTGGTACAAAAAATAAGAATCCTGAGCTCTGTTATAAGCATTTTTCAGACTTCAGTCATCACCGTCACACAGAAAACGTGACGGTGGTGATGTCTGACAGTGGTGACAAAAACCTGCTCTTTCACATGATCAGCATGAGTTGTTCACATTAGCCAGCTTGTTTCCCTCCTGTTGCTACCTGCATCAGACCTCTTCTTAAAAAGTATACATTTATTCCATAATCTAATCTAATATTTTTTATACAGAAGTGACGGTGTTGACATGTTATGGTTGTGACAGTAGCAGTGTCCAAAAATATGAAGAGATTTAAGAGAAAATAGCAAACTTCCAGGAGCCTGAGCGGTCTTGAAGCATGCAGTAGAGCTGAAGGTTTGAAAAGGGCTCCTCAGGAATGTAACTGACCTTGTAGTTGTAGAGTTTTTTTTTTCTTTTAAAATAAATATCTGACGGTGGTGACGAATATCTGGGACACATTTTGAGCAACCACAAAATAATAGTAAATATTGTTCAAAACTCATCGTTTGTAGTTTTTAATACATATTATGATGTAATTATTCAATGAAATTATGACTTTTTGTTGTTTTAATCAAGTTGAAATGATTATCTCCTATCTGAGGACAACTGGTTTTATAGGCCATGGGCCAACATATAATCATTAAATTAATACAAATTAAAAATAAACCTATAAAAGAACCTTACAAATGTACAAAGGACCCCCTGATTATGCCCTTGATTCTTTTTATTCATTAAAATGTTGTACATTTCCAGCAGAAATAGCTTTTTTCTTAGTGGGACATGATTTATCCAAATTCTCAAGAATCAGTGTCTTGTCTTTGTGTGTGTAATCATCTTGTGAATTTTTATAGTGATATCTGAAAGTAAAATGTTGATCCCCTTTCCCCTGTGTGTTAAAAACAGTGTTTTTTGGTAATATGTGGTCATAAATAGGTGATTTTCTAAACTTTCCACCAATGAGATTTCTTGGGACTTTTTCCCCTCACTCAGGACAAACTGAGGATACAAAATCAGTTGAGTTTGCTTCTCTTGCAGTTTGTCCCAGGTTGACCCCAATTTTGGCCTAAAATTACTGGACTATATTAGACTGTTTTCATTTTGAGGACAGAGGTGTTGCGCTGCGTTCAGGCTCCGGTGGGAAAGTCCAACACGCTGCGGTCTGACAGCGTTGCCTTCATGAGCCGCCTTGGAAAATGGAGCGTGGAGGACAAACAGTAAAGCAGCAGAGTTCAGTCTGAGCTGAAAATATAATCTGACACCTGATCCTGATCACCTGGCCCGTGACTCCCGACGGAAATGATTCACACATTTTGAAGTTAAGATTTTCCTCGTGCATTTTTTTTTCTTTTTTGCAGATTAAATGATCAGAGTTTTTAACAGCAGAGCTCACGTGTTCCCGTACAGTTCATGTGTTGGAATGAAAGCGTTTTTTCATCAGACTGCGGTGAGTCGGTGTCGCCGTGTCGCCGTGCCGTGTCACCGTGTCGCCGTGCCGTGACGCCGTGCTGTGTCGCCGTGCCGTGTCGCCGTGCCGTGCCGTGACGCCGTGCCGTGCCGTGATGCCGTGCTGTGACACCGTGCCGTCGTCGTGTGCAGTAAATCAGTTTCCATGAGGCCGCCTCACGCTGAGCAGCTGCTTCACTGACTCCACTTTCTGTCAGTAATCCTCATTAGTGGAGGCCTTCATGTTCCCAGAGCACCTGTGGACGCTTTGCTTTCTGTTGCAGCACCTGTGTGGGCGGAGTGTGGAACTGCACCGAGTACAGCTGCCCAGGTACCACACACACACACACACACACACACACACACACACACACACACACACACACACACACACACACACACACACCTAACCAGAGAACTGCAGGGTTCACAGCTGTGTGCTCTGATTTTACAGTGAAACATGCATCAACAACAACAACATGGTAAACAAATCTTATTCTCTGGTATGATTTGGTCCAATCACTGATTCTTGAGAATTTGGATAAATCACGTCCCACTAAGAAAAATCCTATTTCTGCTGGAAATGTACAACATTTTAATGAACAAAAAGAATCAAGGGCATAATCAGGGGGTCCTTTGCACATTTGTAAGGTTCTTTTATAGGTTTATTTTTAATTTGTATTAATTTAATGATTATATGTTGGCCCATGCCCTACAAAACCAGTTGTGCTCGGATAGGAGATAATCATTTCAACTTGATTAAAACAACAAAAAGTCATAATTTCATTGAATAATATCTTTACCACATGAAAGAGTACATCATAATATGTATTAAAAACTACAAACGATGGGTTTTGAACAATATTTACTATTATTTTGCGGTTGCTCAAAATGTGTCCCACATATTCGTCACCACCGTCAGATATTTATTTTAAAAATAATAATAAAAAACTACAAGGTCAGTTACATTCCTGAGGAGCCCTTTTCAAACCTTCAGCTCTACTGCATGCTTCAAGACCGCTCAGGCTCCTGGAAGTTTGCTATTTTCTCTTAAATCTCTTCATATTTTTGGACACTGCTACTGTCACAACCATAACATGTCAACACCGTCACTTCTGTATAAAAAATATTAGATTAGATTATGGAATAAATGTATACTTTTTAAGAAGAGGTCTGATGCAGGTAGCAACAGGGCGAAAACAAGCTGGCTAATGTGAACAACTCATGCTGATCATGTGAAAGAGCAGGTTTTTGTCTCCACCGTCAGACGTCACCACCGTCAGGTTTTCTGTGTGACGGTGATGACTGAAGTCTGAAAAATGCTTATAACAGAGCTCAGGATTCTTATTTTTTGTACCAAATAGTTAAATAAAGTTGTTAAGCAAGAAGCCATTGACTTGAGTGGTATAAATTTTGGAAATGTATGTTTTAATGAGGCGACTGTCACCACCGTCAGATTAGTGTCACCACCGTCAGAGGCAGTTATATTGGTTTTAAATGAATATGCTTACAATATGTTTCTTTGGTGCTGTTGAATTATTAAAGTATTAGTCTCTTTTAATACAAAAATATGTTTTTCAAATTAAAAAAAAACATTACGGTGACGGTGTTGACAACAATAAAGTAGCCTAATAACTGGAAAAACCTATTTTATGAAAAAAAAAAAAGCAAAATGAGGAGGTTGCACCGGTACATTGCTGAACATAATGATAATGATATACCTTCAGATTTTGTAATTCAACTCACTTTTTTTTTTCAAAATTAAAACCTGCTATATCCAAATTCCCAAGAATCAATGCAACGTGATTTCATCAATGTTCTGAAATTGTGAAGATTAAAAGCGTGGACCTGTTTTCACCTGGTTCAGTTTAAAACAGCAGAGGTGGATGTGATGTAGTGGAGGAATGAGCTGAGTGGAGATGTTGGGTCTGTTAGAGGAGGACGGTGTTTGTGCTCGTCCGTCATGGAAGCTGTGTGGCTGTGCGTCTCCTCAGGCGAGTGCTCCGTCACTGGAGATATGTACTTCCACTCCTTCGACGGCCGGAGCTACACCTTCCCCGCGACGTGCCAGTACATCCTGGCCAAGAGCCGCAGCTCGGGGAGGTTCACCATCACCATCCAGAACGCCCCCTGTGGATCCGTGAGTTTCTGCTCTTCTGATTGACGTTCTCCTTGTTGCACTTTGTAGCTGAGGTTCTCACAGATCTGACAATCAGACCATGTTCGCTTGACTTGGTCACTAAAAAAACTGAGAGGAAACAAATTGTTTGATTGGGTTTAGCCGGAGAAAACAAAGCGTCACAGCTCACGGCCGGCCCAAATCTGCAATTTGTCTTTCATGCAGGTGATCTAATAATCAGATGGCGTGATGAGGCGCTGAGCTCCTGAGGGTGAACGCCAGGAAATGTCCCCATCAAACTCACACAGATAATGAACATGAAAAGCGACAAAAGACGGAGGGGTTATTTCCCCGCGAGCTTCCAATTTCCCAACAGCCTTTGAGGCGCTGATGCCTTAGCTCAACATGCGGTGGTGGAGGGGGGGGGGGGGGGGGGGGGGGTTAATGGCGGGGGGATGCAGGATAAGATGTCCCAGTCATCAGAGCAGCAGAGGCCCGAGACCTCTAACAGCCAGCTGAACAGGATTACCTTATCTGGCCCCGACTGACAGAGCTGTGGACGGCTTTGTAGTTGGGGAGGTGAGGAGAGGTGGGGGGTGTGGGGGGGGGGGCAGGCGATGCAAAAACAGGAGGTGAATGATGGGAAGAGTGGGGGGGGGGGCCTAACCTGCTCGGCTATGGAGCTCTGCCACTTATGAAAGAGACGATTCATGGGGGCAGATCGTTTACTGTCAGCCCCTCAGCTCGCCGCCGGCCCGCCAGCAAACACATTACAGCCACAGCAGCAAACTCCCAGCATGCACTGTGTCAGCTGCCTGGAGGGGCGGAGCTCCGCTCTGCATCTGGTGTTGATGATGATGATGATGATGATGATGATGGTGGAAGTGGAGAGTCCAAAACGTCCCACGGGTGTTCAGCTGGCTGTGAAGGCCACGGCATCATCATCATCATCATCATCATCATCATCATCATCATCATCATCATCAAACCAGTCAAACATCTGGGGGCGTGGCCATCCGGTCCTGCTGGAGGCCACGCCCCCAGATGTTTGGTCACAGGATGAACCTTTGACACCTGGGAAACTCTCCAGGTTTCTTTCAGAGACGGGAGGAAAAAAGGGATTCACAAGTTAACAGAAAATTACCAGAATAGTTTTTGAAAGTAGCACAAACTAAATAATATATATAATGATGATTAAAAATTTTCAAGAAACTAGTAAAAAGTGACGTTTTTGACAATTTCCAAAATGTCAATAAAAAAGAAAAAAAGAAATAAAAATAGGGGGAAACAACAACAAAAAACACATAAAAATATTTTTAATTCTTGAAGATATCTTTATGCTTAAATTAAATGACAAGAAAATTACAAATTGATCACAAAATTTTACCTAAAATTTAAAAGGGAAAAAAACAAAATAAAAACCATCACCAAAGAAATCCTCCCAAAACAGTCAGAGTCAGAGTCAGAGTCCCGGGACGGCCTGCAGCTGCTCTAGTGCAGAATATGGTGAAGGATGACTCAGCACTTTTCTGTTATAATACTAACAAGAGTACTGTGTCTCTCTCTGTACTGTAGTATCTCTCTCTGTACTGTAGTATCTCTCTCTGTACTGCAGTATCTCTCTCTGTACTGTAATATCTCTCTCTGTACTGTAGTATTTCTCTCTGTACTGTAGTATCTCTCTCTGTACTGTAGTATCTCTCTCTGTACTGTAATATCTCTCTCTGTACTGTAGTATTTCTCTCTGTACTTTAGTATCTCTCCCTGTACTGTAGTATCTCTCTCTGTACTGTAGTATTTCTCTCTGTACTTTAGTATCTGTCTGTACTGTAGTATCTGTCTCTGTACTGTAGTATCTCTCTCTGTACTGTAATATCTCTCTCTGTACTGTAGTATCTGTCTCTGTACTGTAGTATCTCTCTCTCTCTGTACTGTAGTATCTCTCTCTGTACTGTAGTATTTCTCTCTGTACTTTATTATCTGTCTGTACTGTAATATCTCTCTCTGTACTGTAGTATCTCTCTCTGTACTGTAGTATCTCTCTCTGTACTGCAGTATCTCTCTCTGTACTGTAATATCTCTCTCTGTACTGTAGTATTTCTCTCTGTACTGTAGTATCTCTCTCTGTACTGTAGTATCTCTCTCTGTACTGTAATATCTCTCTCTGTACTGTAGTATTTCTCTCTGTACTTAGTATCTCTCCCTGTACTGTAGTATCTCTCTCTGTACTGTAGTATTTCTCTCTGTACTTTAGTATCTCTCCCTGTACTGTAGTATCTCTCTCTGTACTGTAGTATTTCTCTCTGTACTTTAGTATCTGTCTGTACTGTAGTATCTGTCTCTGTACTGTAGTATCTCTCTCTGTACTGTAATATCTCTCTCTGTACTGTAGTATCTGTCTCTGTACTGTAGTATCTCTCTCTCTCTGTACTGTAGTATCTCTCTCTGTACTGTAGTATTTCTCTCTGTACTTTATTATCTGTCTGTACTGTAATATCTCTCTCTGTACTGTAGTATCTCTCTCTGTACTGTAGTATCTCTCTCTGTACTGCAGTATCTCTCTCTGTACTGTAATATCTCTCTCTGTACTGTAGTATTTCTCTCTGTACTGTAGTATCTCTCTCTGTACTGTAGTATCTCTCTCTGTACTGTAATATCTCTCTCTGTACTGTAGTATTTCTCTCTGTACTTTAGTATCTCTCCCTGTACTGTAGTATCTCTCTCTGTACTGTAGTATTTCTCTCTGTACTTTAGTATCTCTCCCTGTACTGTAGTATCTCTCTCTGTACTGTAGTATTTCTCTCTGTACTTTAGTATCTGTCTGTACTGTAGTATCTGTCTCTGTACTGTAGTATCTCTCTCTGTACTGTAATATCTCTCTCTGTACTGTAGTATCTGTCTCTGTACTGTAGTATCTCTCTCTCTCTGTACTGTAGTATCTCTCTCTGTACTGTAGTATTTCTCTCTGTACTTTATTATCTGTCTGTACTGTAATATCTCTCTCTGTACTGTAGTATCTCTCTCTGTACTGTAATATATCTCTCTGTACTGTAATATCTCTGTCTGTACTGTAGTATCTGTCTCTGTACTGTAGTATCTCTCTCTGTACTGTAATATCTCTCTCTGTACTGTAGTATCTCTCTCTGTACTGTAATATCTCTCTCTCAGTACTGTAGTATTTCTCTCTGTACTTAAGTATCTGTCTGTACTGTAATATCTCTGTCTGTACTGTAGTATCTCTCTCTGTACTGTAGTATCTCTCTCTGTACTGTAGTATCTCTCTCTGTATTGTAGTATCTCTCTCTGTACTGTAGTATCTCTCTCTCTGTACTGTAGTATCTGTATGATGTGTGATACCTCTCTCTGTGTAGAGGATCTTTGGGAGGAACAGAGCTCTGTCCTATGAAACTGTTCAACACCACACTAACGCACTGCATGCTGGGAGTTTTCCTGTAGCGTGTCTTGCCTGCCCCCCTCGCCCCCTCGCCCCTCTCGCCCCCTCTCCCCTCTCTCCCCTCTCGCCCCGCTCGCCCCCTCGCCCCCTCTCCCCTCTCTCCCCTCTCTCCCCTCTCTCCCTCTCGCCCCGCTCGCCCCCTCGCCCCCTCTCCCCTCTCGCCCCGCTCGCCCCCTCGCCCCCTCTCCCCTCTCTCCCCTCTCTCCCCTCTCTCCCCTCTCGCCCCGCTCGCCCCCTCGCCCCCTCTCCCCTCTCTCCCCTCTCTCCCCTCTCGCCCCGCTCGCCCCCTCGCCCCCTCTCCCCTCTCCCCTCTCGCCCCGCTCGCCCCCTCGCCCCCTCTCCCCTCTCCCCTCTCGCCCCGCTCGCCCCCTCGCCCCCTCTCCCCTCTCGCCCCCTCGCCCCCTCTCCCCTCTCCCCTCTCGCCCCGCTCGCCCCCTCGCCCCCTCTCCCCTCTCGCCCCTCTCGCCCCCTCGCCCCCTCTCCCCTCTCTCCCCTCTCGCCCCGCTCGCCCTCCCCTCTCTCCCCTCTCTCCCCTCTCTCCCCTCCTTCCCCTCTCGCCCCATTGTTCCTCTCTCCCCTCTCTCCCCCCTCTCGTCCCTCTCTCCCCTCTCTCCCCTCTCTCCCCCCTCTCGTCCCTCTCTCCCCTCTCACCCCTCACTCCCCTCTGTTCCTGTCCCGTTGCTCCTGTCCCGTTGTTCCTGTCCCGTTGTTCCTGTCCCGTTGTTCCTGTCCCGTTGTCCCTGTCCCGTTGTTCCTGTCCCGTTGCTCCTGTCCCGTTGTTCCTGTCCCGTTGTTCCTGTCCCGTTGTTCCTGTCCCGTTGTTCCTGTCCCTGTGTGAGCGGTGTCTTATGGCAGCGTCTCGTGTCCCCTTGCAGAACCTGGACGGGGCCTGCATCCAGTCCGTGAACCTGGTGGTGGACGAGGACCCGAGGATGGAGATCACGCTGAGTCACGTGGGGGAGGTGTTCATGGCGGGACAGTACCGGGTCTCCCTGCCCTACTCTGACGGTGAGCCCTGGCCTGTTATCAGCCGCCGGCCCCTGGGCTCCGGAGGGCCCGGCGCACATGGATTCAGTGACAGGCGGGCTATTGAGGTGCTATTGTTCTGGGTTTCTGGGTTAGTGTTTGCATTGTTGTGCACAAAATGCGTTTCCTGTGAGGATGGCTCCCTGGGCCTGGAGGTGTTTTCAGGTGCGTTCTCATGCTCAGGTAAACAGGCTTTTGTGCTGTTTGTGTGTGAAACTGTGTCAACACGCCGAGCTATCCTGTTACCTTAAAGGAAGACTCCCTGCACTCCCTGGAGCTGGACACACCGGGTCCTGGTTCCTGATGGTTCCACAAAACATTCCAGGATCTAAACCATCAGCGGGTTCTGCTGGCGGGCCGCTGTCATCTAATGAGGCGTTCTTTCTAGATTTTGCTCTGATGTTCAGCCGCGCTCTGCTCCGCCACTGAGTAAATTATTTGTAAATAATAAACGAGAATAATAATCAACTTTATTTATGTGGCAACTTTCCAAAAACAAGGTTTACAAGGAGCTTTACAGGATATAACATTTAACATCATCAAATGAAAGTTTTAATGGTAAAAATAATATGAATAATAACGGCATCACTGAAACAATAAATAAAATGAACCAACGTCCATAAAACACAGTAACGTAACAATAAATTTAAAAATGAAACAGTGACAAAGAAAAAGCTTCCGGAAAGGCCCGGATACTTAGCTAATCTCTAATCTCTAATCTCTAATCTCTGCTGGAAAGCTGCTCCAGAGTTTGTGGAGTTTGTGTTTTTAATCCGGACCTCCTGAAGGCCGATCTCCTCGGAGGCCAAACCTGCAGAGTGTGAGCTGCCGGGACGTCCTCCTGCAGTCTGACATCACCGGGCCGTTTGATTTGATTTGAAATCCACTGTTCTTCAACAAAGTGTGTGTGTGTGTGTGTGTGTGTCTGTGTGTGTGTGTGTCTGTGTGTGTGTCAGGCGCGTAGCCAGGGGGTTGCTTGCAGTTGCTATAGCAACACCAAAATGTGGCCCAGCAACCGCAAAGCAACCCCAAGGCTGAAAACTAAAATGCAAGTTTTTTAGTAGAGTTATAAAAAAAATGGTGATAATTTAATGAAACATTTCATGTGTTTTTGTTATAACTAAAAATAAAAGGCAAAATATAAAATGATGAGACTCGCGAGAACTAGCCTATCAGGGGTCACGTTAATGGTACGACATCAGTGTGCGAGATCTCTTCTGTCCTCTTTTTCAGCAATGATATTGATACATTTACCTGGAACTGTTCCAAATAGGCCCATAGAGCTGTCCATGGTGCTGAAAACATGTTAAGGGTTAAGAAAGTGCAAGGATCTGGGATCTGCTCCCTTTTCAAAGCTCTATGATGCCTGTGTCACCCTGGTTCTCTTATATGCAGCAGGAATATGGGGAAGTGAGGACTCACCCAGGGGTAATGCTATTCAAAACCCAGATATACGCTACTTTTTGGGGGTGCATAAATTGACTCCTGTTCTGGCTCTCCAGGGTGACATGGGATGGGTTCCATGTCTGATAAAGCAGAAAGGGGAAATGATTAGGCTATGGAATCGTTTGTCTTCTATGCCAGAGGAAAGAACTGCCAAAAGTCTTTAACTGGGATAAAGCCAATAAATACCCTTGGTGCTGTGAACTGTCTGCTATTTTTAGTGAGATAGATCAACAACACATCTTTACTAACGGTCTGCAATGTAATGTTAATTTTGTGATGCATAAGTTATTCCTGGCATACAAAGAAAAATGGGCTAATGACATATGGTTTAAACCAAAACTCAGAACTTATTGCCAACTAAAAAATGTTTACTGCCCTGAACCATATGGAACCCTTTCCCTGGACAGAGGTAAAAGGTCCCTGTGTGCCCAGGTGAGGGCTGGGATTCTCCCCCTGGCATTAGAAACGGGTAGATTCAACTCCATTCCAGAGGAAGAGAGAACTTGTTCATGATGTAATTTAAAGGTGACTGAAGATGAAATGCATTTTGTGTTCCATCGTCCTCTGGATAATGAAGAGAGGCAGTCTCTTTTTCAAAAAGTGCAGAATGTTAAACCTGAGTTGTTTTGGCTAAATGATGAAAGTAAACTAGAATGGTTATTCAGGAAGGATGTATTTGCTTTAGCGAGGTTTATAAAAAATGCACGGTCATTAAGAAAAAAAGAATTATTTGTGTGACCTCATTACCTGTTTGCTAGGTGTGTTTTTCTGGATATTTGATTTTTGACATCTGATGATTCTGACTATTGTTTGTTTTTCTATATGGTTGTGCCTTGTAAGCCTTTATGGGCTGGGCACCTGTGTGCATGACACACTAATAAAAAAAATCAAATCAAATCATGTTAAACAATAAGCCCCTTAAAGCAGTAAGTTACAGTGATTTTACAACCACTGAGAGGTGTTCTAAGGCACGACGCACAGCGGAGTAACATCACTGTAACTCACTGCTTCTCAGTGCTTATTGCTATTTTATAAAACGGCTGCTTCCCATCCTTAAATGTGATTGGCTGAGCTGCGTTCCATGCCGTTGTAAAACCAGTGTAACCCGCTGCATTGAGGCAGACCGCAGCACAAAATATCCAGTGTAAACAGACATAGCGTTGCCTGGCAACCAACAACTCTGCGCTCAACTTGATCGTTACATTTGGTACTTAATCGTTACATTTGGTACTTAATCGTTACATTTGGTACTTAATCATTATTTGTTGCGAGAAATGAAGTGGCGACTGTGAAACAAACCCTGTGGTCTGTTCGCTGCTTTCAGAGCTGCTGTGAGGAGAAGAAAGAGACTGTTGATTTTCACCCGATCTCAGCGTCTGTGTTGCTTGGCAACCATTCTGTCCACTTTCTTGCTGGATTATACGCTATTGCTTGGTGGAAGAGTAAATACTTCTCAATTAATTATTTTGTTGTTGCATTATTCTTAATAAATTATTGACTTTATTTTATGGGCTATATGTAGGGTAACCGTTTTTTGGCGTGTTTTGTAATGTAGTTATTTTCTGTGGCCTATTCCTTTGCATTTTGCCATTCAATTAATTCAAAAACAGGTTATTGTTAAATGGTTTGTAGGTTAGGGCTATTATGTGCATTTCTCACTGCCGTGAAAAAGCGGCATATACACCAGCAGTTAAATTATCAAAAACGAACTTCAAATTGATTTGGACAGGTGTAGGCTTACACCATAAAGTTTACCTTTTTCATGGTGCGCGCACATAACTCCCAGACGGCCCTGATTTGAATGAGTAGGCCAATAATGACATCCATATCCTCTGTGCTGTTTAATTGGCATTGTCGTAAATTGACAAGCAACTCCGTACAGTTGTAGAGCAACTACTAAGCAACTGCAATGAAAAATGTCTGGCTACGCCCATGGTGTGTGTGTGTGTGTGTGTGTGTGTGTGTGTGTGTGTGTGTGTGTGTGTGCGTATGTGTGTGTGTGTGTGTTCACTGTCTGTCACCCTGGTCTCGTGGTCATTAGGGAACGTGTTCATTTTTGTAGCGACGGCGCCTGCATCCTGTCAGACCCTCCTGCTCGTCTCCTCCTCCAGAAGTGACTCAGGTGTCTCTTCTAGTCTCTGAGCGGCTCAGCTGTCATGTCCCCGTGCAGCGCCCCCTTGTGGACACAGCAGAGTGTCTCCTGTCCCTCTGAGCTCCATGTTGCTCTGAAAATGAGCTGACCTCAGAGCAGTGTTGCTGCGCTGCTGAAAGTGACTGAGCAGCAAACAGCAGCTCTGAGGTCAGTGCTGCAGGTCTCTCTGCTGTCTGAAGCTCATCATCAGACAGTGATGGTGGCCTCCATAGGGGGCGCCGGCGAGCGTCCGCTCTGCTTGTCCCACACACAGGGCAGGGACGCTGCTTCACCTCAGGGAGCTCAGATGGAGTCCTGATCTGCTCGGGAGCTTTCACTCCGTCTCCTTCCTTCTTACCTGGAGAATCCTCCATTAGAACAGCAGCCCACCAAGGTGGGACACACCTGGCTGTTAGAGGGGACGGGAGACGGCCTCTGATTGGTTCACTGCATGTTACACCCAAAACACAGCCAGGATTCATGAAGAGACTCAGGACAGCAGGAGGACAGAGGAGGACAGAGGAGGAGGACAGAGTAGTTTTTAACATGTTAACATGAAGTCAGAGTGTTTCCTCTCCTCATGTCACACGTTCCAGTTTCTGATATTTGCACGGTGCTCCTCCTCCCGCAGACGTCTTCCACGTCCAGGAGCTGTCCTCCATGTTCCTGCAGGTGAGGACGTCGCTCGGCCTGCGGCTGCAGTACGGCTGGACCGAGTTCCGCCTCTACCTGCAGGCCGACCACACCTGGAGGGACGACACGGTGGGGCTGTGCGGCACCTTCAACGGCAACATGCAGGACGACTTCCTGTGAGTGTGTCGCCCCACACACACACACACACACACACACACACGATATATACTCCTCTCTCTGTCTCTCTGTCTGTCTCTCTCTCTCTCTCTCTCTCTCTCTGTCTCTCTGTCTGTCTCTCTCTCTCTGTCTCTCTCTCTCTCTCTCTCTCTCTCTGTAATGAACACTGATGGGGCGTCCCGGCATCAAAAGCGTCCCGCTGTAATCGGCTCTTTGAGCGGGACAGATGAGCGCCCCGCTGGTCACGCCACTTCCACATGGAATTTGCTGTTAGTGGATGGGGGCATGGGCTGAGCCGCCCCTCCACCTCCAGCCCCTGAAAGCTGAGCGGATTCTTCTGATTTCTCTCCAAAACACGGGAACAGGCCAGCGAGCGACTTAACGAGCAGCAGCCTAAAATTAGCAAGAGATTTGTAAAACAGAAAAGAAGAAAATGACGAGATGACTAGAAAAAAAAAAAAAAGAAATGGCCTGAAATTAACCCACCAAAAAAGTGTATTAGATAGGCATTTTTTCTAAAAGCTTCTACATTTTTTCCTAAAGAGCTGCTCAGGTGTCAGAGAGTTAATTCACCAGACAAAAACCTGCAGCAGTGATTATTGATTATTGATTATTGTAGCATGATGTTTGAATTAATTTGACAAGATATGACACCTGTTCCATAATGAACACAAACCAAAACATCTTTTCATAACAGAGTCACTTCCTGTGGGGCCTCAGGAGGGTCAAGCTGGGGCCCCGGGGCCTCAGGAGGGTCAAGCCGGGGCCCCCGCTTGTTTTTCTTTTCTTTTCTTGTTTTTTTTTTCTTACAAATACTTTGGTAATTTTCCAGTTGTTTTGGGTCACTTTTTACTTTGTCAATTTTTGTGCCTTTCACAAACATTTAAATACAAGATGTTTCCTTTTTTTTTACTTAAGATCTGGTCATTTTTTGCTATTTGGCTCTCTGTATTTCCCGTGTTTTTGAATTAAATCAAGTGAATTTGCACAGGTTTCAAACAGGATGGGGCAGCAGACTCAGAACAGCATCTTTTGTGGATTTTCACCAGAGAAATGAACGCAGCAGGTTCTTCCTCCTGCACTGTGACCCGCTCGTGAATGAATCCTTCTTTTTGAACAGCTCTGTAATGTGATTCGAAATGACTCACAAATCTGGGAATCAGTGATTTCACAGGACTGATCTGATGTGATCTGGACTGAAAGCATGCAGGAAGTGCTGCTGCACTCTCAGTGCTGCAGACTGAATGTCAAACACAGCAAAGTGTGTGTGAATGTTTAGTGATTCAGCTGCTGAATCTGATCTGCCTGGTCTCAGTTACCGAAAACTTAATGAAGCCTTTTCTCTGAGGGAGTGACATCACCGAGAGAAACCCCGCCACTGTAGCTCGCTGCACGCAGCAGAGCCAGCAGCAGCTGCTGCGCTGCAAAAACACGACATCCTAATAAACTTGATTTGTGTGGGATTTTTTTATAACAAGACAGAAACAATCAAAGTTATCCAGACAAGCAAGAAAGATGCCAGCTAAGAAAATAAAGCAAGAGAAGAGAGAAACAGGCAAACAGGTGAAAAGTTTACCATATTGCAGTCTGCCTCTGATTGGTCAGATCCAGCCTGCTGGGCGGAGCCTGTGCCGTCACAGGTCAGACAGCGACAGCAGCGTTGGACGTCCCAGGTTGACGCTCGGGTGAGGACCACGAGGACTCTATCAGGTTTAGTCAGGAAGACATTTTCAAACGTGTTCACTAAAACATTGTTGATATCAGCCGTCGCCCAACCACAACCCTCACCTGAACCCAGTGGGCGTGTCTTTCCCAGAACTCCAGTGGGATTCATAGCAGACAGCACTAACCCCTGTTAAAGCTGAAGTTTCTCAGCTGAGCCAAAACCTGAAGGCACCATCCCAGAGCAAAAGCTCGACATGCGGCGAGTGTGTGCTGCAGGTGTAGCCACAGCAAAGATCCTCTCTGCAGGAGAACCAGATAGGAGACATGATCAACCCTGACAACTGACTAAACCTGATAGAGTCCACATGGTCCTCATCCCTGTGTATCAAATGTAGGTGCTCGGGGCTGCTGTCAGCGCCTGCCCTCTGACGCCCACCGGACGCACCGCGGCGTGGAGCTCTGTGGACAAGAAAACCCTGGAAACTCACTGTAGACGGTCAAATCTGCACGCCATGCTTTCAAAGTCCACTGAGTCTCCTGCCCCTCCCCCGCTCTTCTCCTGGGGTTTCATCTCCCCTGATTTTCTCCCTCGTATTGATGACATTTCAGATTCTGCCCGTCCACCGTATTTGTCAGAAATGATATGAGTGCTGTTTGTGAACGGCCAACAGAACACAGTAGAAACTACAGTCTGCATGGTGTCCTTGTTGGCAGGGAACCATGCAGACTCAACCATTAAATTACATACTTTCTCCACATTTTTGACGGCTGTGTTTAAACTGAGAGAGAGGGGAGGAATATAGAGGCAGGGACGCATGGGGGGGTCATGTGTAACTGGCTGAAAGACTTGTGGTGTGAACAGCCAAGCTCCTGCACGCCAATTTTATTGACAGCAGAGAGCAAAGATGAGTGTCAGGCCCCTAAGGTCCGTCAGTTTTGAGGTTTGCTGGTTTCTCTGCTGGTCCAAACGCAGCAGAGCCCTTCAGTCGCTGCCTGCTGACTGTCCTCTGACTCTCTGTGCTGCAGATCTCCATCAGGAATGATAGAGAGCACTCCACAGCTGTTTGGAAACGCCTGGAGGGTTCCGACAGCCTGCTCGCCCAGCCTCGGCCTGCCACAACTCGACCCCTGTGACACACACCAGCAGGCCGGTGAGCTCGCTTCCTATGTGTTTCACTTCCTCTAGGTTTACCTGCTGGGCAGCGTTCCTACATTAAGTAGACACCATCACCACATCCATGCACTTCAGTGAGAACTGCACTGATGAATGACGATAGCAGCAACACAGGCCGTTGAAGAACTAGTTGAACTTGTTATGGAGCTGCAGGTAAATGTCGTCTACTGACTTCAGTTAAATTTGTGGACTGTTTGAAAAGGCTTGTGGCCCCGCCCACAAAAGGGAAATCTAGTGCCGGTGGTTTTAAACAAGCTGCTGTTTATCCCAACAAGGTCTGACAGCAGACACTAAGACCTCAAGGAAAGCCTGCCTCATTCTTATGGACAGATTTCAAAGATGACAGACATACCGACACTTTCCCGACCCACTGGGCTCAGTGTCATGTGGTTAGATTTTGGTGAAGGTCTGGGGGTGCTTAGGTTTAACTATGTGTAACCTTGACCACATGTACTTCATTCCAGATGTGGAAGCTGAGAAGAGCATAGCTAACCATTAATAAGTGCATAGTAGAGCAGTCATTGACCTGAATAAGCGCTGATGTCTGTGAAGGTTCTCACCCATCCAGCTCCTGGTTCTCCACACAGAGACTGTTTGTAGATTCTTCTTTAGTTCTGACAGACTGGTGTTGAGTCCCAGCTGTTTCACCTGTGTAGAGACGTTCTCCAGATCATCGGCTTGTTAGTGCTCCTCCCTGCTGGGTCATCGTTAGAGTCATTAGGGTGGGTATTCGGGTCAACAGAGGTCAGGTGTGAAGAGTTGAACTCCCTGTGAAGGGATGACAGGACAGTGTTGTAGGCTGGAGTTAGATGGTGTGTTTTCTTTCAGAAAAAACGGGGTCACTCCTTTCAGGCTCATGTCCTGGACAGGGAGGGCAGATGGTGGGACAGAGGAGAGAAGGAAGTGATCTGTATTTAGACAGAGAAGCCATCTCTCAACAGAGGAGGAGGTCTCCGACACCATCTATCTCTGCAACCTACAACACTTTCCTGCCAGCCCTTCACAGGAAGTTCAGCCTCTCACTCCTGGAGTCAGGTGACCCTAACATCACTAACGATGCTGGTCCCAGCAGGGAGCCACCTTAACCCTCTTATGACCCCTGGACATTTTTGTCCATTTTCAAAATTCAAAACTCCCTCACAGACAATCACCATCCTCACCAGAGTTGATTTTTGGTGAGGGGGTGTCATTCTGGGTGAAATTTCAAAATCTCAACTTTCAGCACAAAAAGCCATTTTTTGACCCTGTAATGCATTTTTAACCTATCCATGACCCTGGAGATCCATGACATTTTTGTCCACCAAGGGTCATGGATGTGATAAAAATGCATTACAGGGTCAAATAATGGATTTTCATGCTGAAAGTTGGGATTTTCAAATTTAACCCAAAATTACCCCCCCCTTGCCAAAAATCACCCCCCTGTGACCCCCTGTGTTGGGACTCCTCACCAGTCAGAACTGAGGAAGTGAAATGTCTTCAAGAATTTACAAACAGTCCAGCTGACCTCCATTCAGCTGTGTGGACTTATGGCATTGCTCTTGCTTTAGATCCAGTAACAGAAAAACAGGTTAATAAATCCCTTACTATGCAATACTTTATTAACAGTTAGCTATGTTTAACCTTGACCACATATAGTGCTCATTCCAGATGTGGGAGCTGCAAAAAGCATACTGCATATAAATGTGTTATTTTATAACAATAAATATGTTTATGATGACATTAATAGGTAACACTTTACAATAACAGTACAACAATTAATGTTAGTTAATGCTGTAATAAACATCAAGTAACAGGTAATAAACATTAAATAACAGTTAACTAACCTTAACTAATGTGTCTAAGAATCACATTAATACACTACCCATTACGCATCTTATAATGGACTGGTAAGGGCTTTATCACCTTGTAACTAATGTTTACTAAAGGGAACCCGAGGTCGCTGAGCTGGACCCCCTCCAGCCCTGACTGCACTTTCAAATCCTATCCATGAAAACCAGGAGCAGAGCTGGTGGACCAGCTGGCTGGTTTCTCTTCCTGAAGACGTTGGGCCAACAGGAGGCTGTCCTCATCCACAGTTTTTGGACAAAGTTTGACTGAACCTTGTTAAAAGTCCAGCCCCCAGGAGTGCCCCCCCCCAGCTCTGGGTGTGAGGGTGGGGGTGGCAGGGGGTGGGGTGTCATGTGAATGCCACCTTACACAGCAGCTGTTATCCAGGCCGACACAAGATCTCAATCTTCTTCATGGAGACTTGACTGAGCGATACGACCGCTGCAGGGATCACAGCTGTGACTCGAGCTCCACTGATCTGGGTTTTTTAAGGACAGTTCTGACGCCAGTGTTTTCTATCAAACCCATCAATAGCTGGTATTTTGCGCCGAACTTCAGTATTACTTTACATTTGACCGTTTTCGTGTCCAAACAGTTTATTTTCCCAGTATTCAGCGTTCCCACTAAAGTTTTCTTCTCGTCTGCCTCTGAAACATCCTGACCACTGGTTCTCAACTCAGTCCCCAAGGACCACCTGTTCTGCAAGCTTCTGTTCCAGCTCTACTTTAACACACCTGATCCAGTTAAGGGCTTAATTCTGATTAATTGAAAGAGATCTACCTGAACTTGGCATGCATGAAAGTGTGTGGCCCTTAGTTGGGTCAGCTGTAAAAGAGCAGACCTGGAACAGAAGCTTGCAGGACGGGGTTGAGAACCGCTGATGTAGGTCGTCTCAGGACGTTAAAACTCTCCGCTGAAAGCAGACTGGACATGTGGGGTTAGCAGGTGCTGAAGGCACCAGTATCCTTAAAGTGGTTTTTAAAATGTTATTGGGGGGCGGCCCGGTGGCTCACCGGTTAAGAGCGCATACCATGCACCAGGACTCAGTCCCGATCGCAGCGACCAGGGTTCGAATCCGACCTCAGGCCCCTTGCTGCATGTCATTCCCTCTCTCCCCCCACTCCCTGTCTCTCTCCACTGTGACTGTTGAAAAAAGCAGAAACGGCAAAAAAAAAAAATCTTTAAAAAAAGTAAATATTAATAAAATGTTATTGGTTAAAATTTTGCAAACAATTAATCAGTTTGTCCTCAGTTCAAGAAAGCAGCTAAAAAGTAACTGTCAATTTCCTTTTTTCATGTGGTGTAATTACATACAGAGTCAATGCAAAGATACAAATAGACACAAATTCACACCGGGCAACCCAAATTTCCGTGTTGTGAATGACGCAAAAATGTGAAATTCACATTATCCACGTGAGCTGAAAATTTTCAACCTTAGTGAAAACCTTGTGGCTGTATTTGCATGACTCCAAGTTCACTTCACGTTTGTTCTGGAAAAAATAAAGAGCAAGCCACTTTTTCTGAATTAACGAGATAAAAGCCCCTCTCACCAATTTGACTTTTAAGGCTAAAATTCTGACTTCTCTCCATCTTGGTTTGGGACACTCGATGGGCAGACAGAGAAACTGTTCTGAACAGCTGGTTTACTCTCTTGCTCTCGCTAGCCCAATATTACAAATTACAAATTTGCCTCAAGGGGCTGTACCACAGTACAACACAACACAATACATCCATCATCCATAGACCCTTTAAAAGGAAGAAAAACAGGGCCAAACCTCAGGAGAGCATCAGAGGAGGGATCCCTCCACAGGACGGACAGACGTGCGCAGAATGGAACACAAATTACATGGCACAACAGTGAATCAGGATAACAAAATTAAAATGGATTAATATGATATATAAAGAATGTGATGAGGAGGATGCCGAGTGGTGCCAGATGCCAGCAGAACAGCCTGGGACCTGAACCACATGACCACCATCACCATGGAGACCTGGGTGGAGAACAGACTACACACATCACACTTCAGAGAGAGATACAAGACACTTGGCTCTCTATGATCTATAATCTCATCAGCTGGTTAGTGTAAGTGCTCAGGGGAAAGGCAGCTGATTGTAGGCTAAAGTGAACACTCAGTTGTTGAGTGTTAGTGTTACTTGATCAAATCGGTCTCTGTGTCTGGCAGTTTTATCTGAGTTTAACAGCAGGAAGTTTAGTGACATCCAGTTTGTCACAGCAGCCAGGCATGCTTCTAATCCAGAGATCTGCATATGATCATCAGCCCTTTTAGGCCCATACAGCTGAGTATCATCTGCATAGCAGTGGAAATGTATTCTATGACTGCGTATAATTTGGCCAAGAGGTGAAATGTAAAGACAGAAAAGTAGAGGGCCAAGAACTGAGCCCTGAGGTACACCGTGTTTAATGTTATATATAATGATATAGTGTTATTGTAGCAGACACACTGTGTTCTTTCAGATAAGTATCAGTTAAGCCAGGAGTGAGCCAGGCCAGTGACATAACAGTTATGAGTTAGTCTGTCTAGTAGAATACAGTTATCAGTGGTGTCAAAGGCTGTGCTGAGGTCCAGTAACAGAAGCACAGAGGTGGAACCAGAATCCACAGCAAGTAAGAGATCATTTACCGCCTGGTTCAAGCAGGTTCTGTTTCAGTTTCAGGCCCTGAAAGCTGATTGAAAAGGATCATATAGATAATTTTCATTTAAACGGGTTAAAAATTGAGTCTGGTTGAAAGCTGTAAAGAGACCTGAGGTGCAGTTTCTTCAGACGTCTGACCACAGCTGTCTTAAAGCTGCTGGGAAAACCAGGAGTAGGTTATAAATTAACAATATCCAGCACTGTTGATCCCAGAGAAGGCCAGAGGTCTTTAAAACATTTTGCTGGTAACAGGTCAGTTAGGAAATTAGTTGGTTTAGAAGCTGACACGAGCTAAGACAAGGTGTCAAGAGAGAGAGTTTCAAACACTGTAATAACAGGGACAGGGACTATATGTGAGTCCATGTATAAATATGAATATTAATTTGTTGAGAGGATCTGCAGGAGAAACTGGGGGTGAAGAAATTATTGTGTTTCTGATCACATCAACCTTGTTGCAGTAAATGTCCAGAAACTCATAAGCCGTGAATGGGCAGCTGCTTTTTTGTTTAGCCACAGTGTCTAAAAGAAACCTTTAGATAAAACCAAATCCAGGGTCTCACCGTCGCAGTGAGTCGACTCTTGAGCAAACGCTGACCCTCTCCTCCTGTTTCCTTTTCTCCTCAGCGTCCTACGCCTCGGACATGTGTGACCTCCTGAACGGGGAGGTTTTCTCGGCCTGTCATGAGTACCTGAGCCCCGCCTCCTTCCACCAGCAGTGTCGCTCAGACACCTGTAAGTGTGGGACGCCCTGCCTCTGCTCTGCGCTCGCTCACTATGCTCGCCAGTGCCGCAAACACTCCGTCATCATCGAGTTTCGATCGCACGTCCCGGACTGTGGTGAGTATCCACCCTGTTAGTGTTGTGGGACGTTTCCAACGCATGTTTATAACACATCTTTCCCAAAATGCACCTGTCACTGTGCCTCTTATATTATCTGTGATGGCATTACTTCATTTTTCATCTCTTTGTCACTGGTTTTAACCTTCAATTTTCAGTTTTTTTTGAAGCCCCCATGAAATGCACTCTTCAGTCTTTACTTTCTTGATTTGATGTGTTTCCTGTTGAAACAGGACGTGTGGGCAGGACATGGTGCAGGGAAGGATCATTCACAAGTGCAAACCAACAGGATCTCAGTTTTGGAGAGAAACACACTTTTATTTTGAAGGGACAGGTGGATGAGAGAGGATGTTTACAGATTTGTGAAAGTTTTATTGGTTGAAATTTGAATTTCCAGCCATTGGTGCAGGATGATGTCACTGTTTAAGATGCTCTGTTTGACAGGAAGTAGAGATCATGTGACATCATTTTATGGACATTATTTATGGAGAGCTATTTTGTATTTTATGATTTTTTAAATGAATACATTTTTTTTACTCAGATTTGCATAACCCAAAGCATTTTGTATTCCTGTTTGACAGTCAGGGCCCTAATTGTGCCAAGGTCACAAAACTTTACTAACTTTGCAGAGACAGTACATATCACACTGTAGAACTTCTCTGGGACTTCATGCTGTGATAAACAGTGTATGTCAGCTGTGGTAGTAACTCTCCACACGTACATGATATAGTCAGACTTTTATTTTGGAGATCCTGTTATTTTGTGGAAGAGAGTAATTCAGAAACATGCCTTCCCAGGTAACTTTACATATAAAATCCCAGTTCAAGACCAACTCGAATGGAGTGGAGTAGAAAGTCCAAATACAAACAGCACAAGCAAACATGAGCTGCTGGTATTTAAGAATTAATTAATAATTAATTAATTAATTATAAATGACTCGGGCAGATGAGGGTACGTCACAGTTTGGGTGTTGATGGGTGGGTTCACCTTGGGTTGGAGTTTCTCCTGCACAGGCTCAGGTCCCACCGCTGAGCTGTGTTTCTCCAGTTGAGGACCAGGTGTGGTGGCGCTCGTGTCCCTTATTGGACGTTCATCTCTACTTTCCACCAGTTTGGGGCAATGATTGGCCGGAAGCTACACGACCAAATAGCCAACCCACAATACAACAAACAAACAACAACAAACTTGTGTGCACCCCAAACTGTGAACCTGGTAAAATCGTACCTTAGATCCTGACCACAGCCTGGTCCTGCCCATAACCAAACTCACTGGGACCAAACCAATCAAAACCCTAACCTTAACCATTAAGGAAGAACTTGAACCCTGATCATAACCTGGTCCTAACCTTAACCAAACTCAGACCCTAAATAATTCCTAACTTAGACCCAAACCAATCTAAACCTAATCTTAATCTGGATTTAAACATCAGATTCTTAGCATAATCTAGCCCAAATCTTAACCAGACTCCCACATCGTGCAAACAAGCTTATTGCTTAGCTAACAAGATAACGTACTTAACCATTAGCTAACGAGCTAATCATTAGCTGTCAAGCTAACGACCCCCCGTGCTCCAGCGTTCCTGTGGCGCTGCTGGCGGTCAGCTGTGGCTCCGGCGTGTCGTGACGCTGGCGGTCTGTCAGACGCTTTGGCAGCATAACCCACGAGCTGCTTCCAGCACCAGTTCAGCTCGCCGGCCAAACAAACTTACCCATGATGCCACAGTGAGATTCAGTCCAGTAAAAATGTCGGGCTGAGAAACGCAAAGCGGCAAAACTCAAACCTGACAGGACAAACGCCACAATAATCCGGCCGGTCCGGCGGTCGTGATGATGTCACGATGATGTCACGATGATGTCACAGCATCTCCTGATTCTGCTGAAACTGATTCCAGTAAAAAGCTCACATCTTGATGTTTTTACACTTTTACTGTCAGAGAAAGCAGCGAGAGAAACAGAAAAGACAGAAGGGAGAGACTGCAAGCTTAAAGTCCTGTTTGACAGATCAGTGACAAACAGGCACAGCGCCCCCTGCTGACGCTGACTTAAATGTAGTGTGTCTTTGCTGGGTTTTGTTTTGTGTCCAGCGACAGCTGGGCGGTTCGGTCGGAGGCGTGACGCCTCAGCATGATGCCTCAGCGTGACGCCTCAGCGTGATGCGTGATGCTTCACCATAATTGAATTGATTAGAAACCGTTAAAATGCAGCTCCATTTGTCACAGTTCCAGTCTGACGTCCAGACTGTTTTTGACACAATTCACTTTCCCAACCATGGAAGGAAAGGAGATAAGGACAAGTAACGAATAATGGCTCTCTGATGAATAAATTACACTAAACATTTTTGTAAAAGTATGACTTTATATATTTCATATAATATCTTCACACTCTGGTGTTTCTCATGAAGGATGACACTGCTTTGGCTGTCTGCAACATCTAGTCTCTTATTTTGAAACAGCAGAAAAGCATGCTGGGAAACGTCGGTCGGCTACAGAGACAGAAGTCCAACACGTTTTTCTAACAGCCAGATTTGTCCTGATCGTCGGTGAGAGTGGCTCTGCTAAACCTGCACAGTTTTAATGAGCAGCACTTTCACTCATTTATATTTCTTTAGGGTTATAAATCCAATCATTAAAACAAAACAAAACAAACAAACAAACAAAAAAAACACTCCCGGTTTGATCCATGCCAACTTTTTTTCCTAAATCCGACTCTATTCAAACAGTACAAACAGTGGTGCCTCGGCGCAGCCCGAGTAAAAAACACATAAGACAAACACTCACAAGCAAATTGCCAGAAAATCAGATTTTTTTTTTTTTAATTAGCCAAAAAAGCTCCCAGCACAAGATAACTAAATATATACGTCTGATGAAATGCATTCAGGTGCTTTTCACAAACATTTAATGCCAAAAAAAACTTTGGGCTCCAGAACATGAAAGGGTTTGAAACCCAAAAAACTGTTTTCACGTTTCTGTTGGAGCCACACGGGCCTCATCGCCGAGCAGCCTGACTTCCTGTCCCTCAGAGTGAGCAGCGTGCTGTGTGTGTGTGTGTGTGTGTGTGTGTGTGTGTGTGTGTGTGTATGTGGTGCAGTGGTGGACTGTCCCGACACCATGCAGTACGGGACCTGCGTGTCGTCCTGCCAGCGGCGTTGCTCCGCCCTCTCCGTCCCACAGCGCTGCGGCGAGGAGTGTGAGGAGGGCTGCGTCTGCCCGCCGGGCTCCTTCTACAACCACCGCACACACACCTGTGTGGCCAGGTGAGGGGAGGGGGGGTGTTCTGTCACATTCACACTAACAGCATCTCTGAGCTGCACTGTTTTATTAGTTTTACTCTGAAACCCATGGGAGGGCTTTTATTTTGGCAGATAAACACAATTGTCTTCATTTCTTTTCAAAGCGTTTAAGAAATTGGTGCTTTAGCTTATTAAGATTCTGTCCAGACAAATCTATCTGTATGTATATGGGTAACTATTTTTTATTAATATATATTTTTAAAACAATAATCTAACCTCTCCAATCCTTTCCAAAAAAAAAAAAAAAAAAAAAAAACTGGAGGCCAACATCTTGCGGTCCCGTGTTGGCTCTGGGTCTCAGAGAGTTAAACGGCGAGCTGGCGCGCCGCTGGCCCGGGCCGCTCGGCCGAACACGTCCCGTCACAGCGATATTTGTATCTGCCGTGAAGTTTAGGTCACCCTCTAAGTGGAGAGCCTCGTCTCCGTCCCAGCAGGCCTCTCTCTTTCAGCCCTCGCAGACGAGCGGCTTAATTCCTCTTAAATGTCCCGGGTTGTTCATCCCAGCGCCGCGCAGTGCCTCACTTACCGAGCGCTCGAGTTACAGCGAGGAATTCACCGTGAAACCCCCCTTTCATTCAGCAGCCAGCCCGGGACGACACAGATATCTGATAACCAGTGAGAAAGAATGTGTAGTACAGAGGCACACACACACACACGCACGCACGCACGCACACACACACACACACACACACTAGCAACAGAATCAGCATCTAAACAGGCGATATGAGTTCATCTCTGAAATTTGTTTAATTTATTGATTAGCTTTAAGGCTCTTGAATATGTTTTAGACATTTTTTCAGCCCTTGTGTTCCTGAGGGGGCGGAGCCTCTGCCGTCAGGGCCCCGAGGCCCCGGGACGTCCCGTCAGAGTGAATGAGACAGGCAGAGTCTTCTTTTAAACTGGAAGACCCTCAGGGGCCCTCCTCTTCTTCTTCATATTGTTATTAGTATCACCATTGCTGTTATTCTTGTTGTTGTTGTTGTTGTTGTTGTCGTCATCATGACTAATAACAATAATAATAATGATGATAACACTAACATGTACCAGACACACACTGTAGAGCTGTTGTAGGTCATAAACGTCAGTCCCAGCTCATCAACAGTTCGGATCAATAAACAAATAATAAAAGTCAGTAGCAGGCTGAGGAAGATGAATCATGAATCAGAAGGAATAATAATAATATGATGATGATGATGATGATGATGACAATAATAATAATAATAATCTTAAGAAGAAGAACTTTCTATGCATTGTAATCACATCCCTTTTCCTATCACTGCCTAATGGTACAATAATATAATAATAATTATTATTTAATAGCAGTTACTTTCTGCAGTTTCCTGTAATAACTCAGCTGAATGGAGCCTCGTACATTAAAAGGAGTCTGATTACAGTCCTGAGTCACTTTCCAGCCTGTCTAAAACAGAAACCCTGTGTGTGTGTGTGTGTGTGTGTGTGTGTGTTTCAGGAGTGAGTGTCCCTGCAGTTTCCTGGGTGCAGATTACGAGCCGGGTGATGTCATCATGACGTCAGCAGGAGTTCAGTAAGAAACAACATTAAAGATCCTGTCATTAACCCTTTAACGTCCCACAGAGCCGGTTTTTAAAGCCCCGTCCCGGCTCCTCTGCATGTTCTCTCCAGAAGGTTCCTCTGCTCTCCTCCCAGAGCGAGCAGTGGGCTTTCAGAGCTGCCACATCACTCCTCCTCTCTTTCCTTCCTGCCTTCACACTTTCTTCACTCCAGTTTTCCATCAGCCCAATAAAGTACTCCACATGAGTTTTCCTAAAAGCAGCAGCACTGTTGGCTTTTCAGGACTTTTTCACACTGAAACGCTCCCTCCTCCTCCTCCTCCTCCTCCTCCTCCTCCTCCTCCTCCTCCTCCTCCTCCTCCTGCTCCTCCAGGGAAAATAGTCCCTAAGCGGGGAAACGTTTTGCTTTCCACAGCCAATCATCAGCTGTGTGGTTTCTGAATGTTGAGAAGCAGAACATTATGAAGGCGGCTGCTTCAACCACAAACTCACATTCTGACTCTGTTAGCAGTTAGCAGAGCAGAGCCTGAGGACTGAGGGTCACCGGGCTGGAGCTCTGACCTGCAGACCGCGGGGTGTGTCCTCTCAGT